>NW_025957212.1:0-46116 GCF_023159225.1 Perognathus longimembris pacificus | reverse complement strand
TACGCAGCATGTTCATGTCGTTCCTAAATGAGCTTTTATCTCTCTCCCCTCACCACAAATCAGATTCTTCTGAGGAGTTCCCAGTACATTATCCTTTCCCCTGTGTAATTACCTTAACAATCTCCAGCTGTTTTTATTCTCAGAAGGTTTAATCCCTGATATACAGCTGCCTACCCCCTTCGTAAGTGCAGGTCCTCAATGAGCTTTTTTCTCTTTTCCCTCACCACAATCCAGACTCTTTTGGGGAGTTACCAGTACAGTAACCATACCAGGAAGTACTTAATTTATTAAGCTACTGCTTTGCTTAATCTCAGTGGAGATATTTACTGATAAACAGCTACTTACGCAGCATGGTCATGTCGTTCCTAAATGAGCTTTTATCTCTCTCCCCTCACCACAAATCAGATTCTTCTGAGCAGTTCCCAGTACATTATCCTTTCCCCTGTGTAATTACCTTAACAAGCTCCAGCTGTTTTTATTCTCCGAAGGTTTACTCCCTGATATACAGCTGCCTACCCCCTTCGTAAGTGCAGGTCCTCAATGAGCTTTTTTCTCTTTTCCCTCACCACAATCCAGATTCTTTTGGGGAGTGACCAGTAGAGTAACCATATAGGGAGTACTTAATTTATTAAGCTACTGCTCTTCTTAATCTCAGTGGAGATATTTACTGATAAACAGCTACCTACGCAGCATGTTCATGTCGTTCCTAAATGAGCTTTTATCTCTCTCCCCTCACCACAAATCGGATTCTCCTGAGGAGTTCCCAGTATATTATCCTTTCCCCTGTGTAATTACCTTAACAAGCTCAGCTGTTTTTATTCTCAGAAGGTTTACTCCCTGATATACAGCTGCATACCCCCTTCGTAAGTGCAGGTCCTAAATGAGGTTTTTTCTCTATTCCCTCACCATAATCCAGATTCTTTTGGGGAGTAACCATACCAGGAAGTACTTAATTTATTAAGCTACTGCTTTTCTTAATCTCAGTGGAGATATTTACTGATAAACAGCTACCTACGCAGCATGTTCATGTCGTTCCTAAATCAGTTTATATCTCTCTCCCCTCACCACAAATCAGATTCTTCTGAGGAGTACCCAGTACATTATCCTTTCCCCTGTGTAATTACCTTAACAAGCTCCAGGTGTTTTTATTCTCAGAAGGTTTACTCCCTGATATACAGCTGACTACCCCCTTCGTAAGTGCAGGTCCTAAATGAGCTTTTTGCTCTGTTCCCTCACCACAATCCAGATTCTTTTGGGGAGTTACCAGTACAGTAACCATACCAGGAAGTACTTAATTTATTAAGGTACTGCTTTTCTTAATCTCAGTGGAGATATTTACTGATAAACAGCTACCTATGCAGCATGTTCATGTCGTTCCTAAATGAGCTTTTATCTCTCTCCCCTCACCACAAATCAGATTCTTCTCAGGAGTTCCCAGTACATTATCCTTTCCCTGTGTAATTACCTTAACAAGCTCCAACTGTTTTTATTCTCAGAAGGTTTACTCCCTGATGTACACCTGCCTACCCCCCTCGTAAGTGCAGGTCCTAAATGAGCGTTTTTCTCTGTTCCCTCACCAAAATCCAGATTCATTTCGGGAGTTACCAGTACAGTAACCATACCAGGAAGTACTTAATTTATTAAGCTACTGCTTTTCTTAATCTCGGTGGAGATATTTACTGATAAACAGCTACCTATGCAGCATTTTCCTGTCGTTCCTAAATGAGCTTTTATCTCTCTCCCCTCACCACAAATCAGATTCTTCTGAGGAGTTCCCAGTACATTATCCTTTCCCCTGTGTAATTCCCTTAACAAGCGCCAGTTGTTTTTATTCTCAGAAGGTTTACTCCCAACATTAACAAGCTCCAGCTGTATTTATTCTCAGAAGGGATACCCCCTGATATACAGCTGCCTACCCCCTTCGTAATTGCAGGTCCTAAATGAGCTGTTTTATATATTCCCTCACCACAATGCAGATTCTTTTGGGGAGTTACCAGTACAGTAACCGTACCAGGAAGTACTTAATTTATTAAGCTACTGCTTTTCTTAATCTCAGTGGAGATATTTACTGATAAACAGCTGCCTACGCAGCATGATCCTGTCGTTCCTAAAACACCTTTATCTCTCTCCCCTCACCACAAATCAGATTCTTCTGCGGAGTTCCCAGTACATAATCCTTTCCCCTGTGTAATTACCTTAACAAGATCCAGCTCTTTTTATTCTCAGAAGGTTTACTCCCTGATATACAGCTGCCTACCCCCTTCGTAAGTGCAGGTCCTAAATAAGCTTTTTTCTCTGTTCCCTCACCACAATCCAGATTCTTTTGGGGAGTTACCAGTACAGTAACCATACCAGGAAGTACTTAATTTATTAAGCTACTGCTCTTCTTAATCTCAGTGGAGATATTTACTGATAAACAGCTACCTACGCAGCATGTTCATGTCGTTCCTAAATGAGCTTTTATCTCTCTCCCCTCACCACAAATCGGATTCTCCTGAGGAGTTCCCAGTATATTATCCTTTCCCCTGTGTAATTACCTTAACAAGCTCCAGCTGTTTTTATTCTCAGAAGGTTTACTCCCTGATATACAGCTGCCTACCCCCTTCGTAAGTGCAGGTCCTAAATGAGGTTTTTTCTCTATTCCCTCACCATAATCCAGATTCTTTTGGGGAGTAACCATACCAGGAAGTACTTAATTTATTAAGCTACTGCTTTTCTTAATCTCAGTGGAGATATTTACTGATAAACAGCTACCTACGCAGCATGTTCATGTCGTTCCTAAATCAGTTTATATCTCTCTCCCCTCACCACAAATCAGATTCTTCTGAGGAGTACCCAGTACATTATCCTTTCCCCTGTGTAATTACCTTAACAAGCTCCAGGTGTTTTTATTCTCAGAAGGTTTACTCCCTAATATACAGCTGACTACCCCCTTCGTAAGTGCAGGTCCTAAATGAGCTTTTTGCTCTGTTCCCTCACCACAATCCAGATTCTTTTGGGGAGTTACCAGTACAGTAACCATACCAGGAAGTACTTAATTTATTAAGGTACTGCTTTTCTTAATCTCAGTGGAGATATTTACTGATAAACAGCTACCTATGCAGCATGTTCATGTCGTTCCTAAATGAGCTTTTATCTCTCTCCCCTCACCACAAATCAGATTCTTCTCAGGAGTTCCCAGTACATTATCCTTTCCCCTGTGTAATTACCTTAACAAGCTCCAACTGTTTTTATTCTCAGAAGGTTTACTCCCTGATGTACACCTTCCTACCCCCTTCGTAAGTGCAGGTCCTAAATGAGCGTTTTTCTCTGTTCCCTCACCAAAATCCAGATTCATTTCGGGAGTTACCAGTACAGTAACCATACCAGGAAGTACTTAATTTATTAAGCTACTGCTTTTCTTAATCTCGGTGGAGATATGTACTGATAAACAGCTACCTATGCAGCATTTTCCTGTCGTTCCTAATGAGCTTTTATCTCTCTCCCCTCACCACAAATCAGATTCTTCTGAGGAGTTCCCAGTACATTATCCTTTCCCCTGTGTAATTCCCTTAACAAGCGCCAGTTGTTTTTATTCTCAGAAGGTTTACTCCCAACATTAACAAGCTCCAGCTGTATTTATTCTCAGAAGGGATACCCCCTGATATACAGCTGCCTACCCCCTTCGTAATTGCAGGTCCTAAATGAGCTGTTTTATATATTCCCTCACCACAATGCAGATTCTTTTGGGGAGTTACCAGTACAGTAACCGTACCAGGAAGTACTTAATTTATTAAGCTACTGCTTTTCTTAATCTCAGTGGAGATATTTACTGATAAACAGCTGCCTACGCAGCATGATCCTGTCGTTCCTAAAACACCTTTATCTCTCTCCCCTCACCACAAATCAGATTCTTCTGAGGAGTTCCCAGTACATAATCCTTTCCCCTGTGTAATTACCTTAACAAGATCCAGCTCTTTTTATTCTCAGAAGGTTTACTCCCTGATATACAGCTGCCTACCCCCTTCGTAAGTGCAGGTCCTAAATAAGCTTTTTTCTCTGTTCCCTCACCACAATCCAGATTCTTTTGGGGAGTTACCAGTACAGTAACCATACCAGGAAGTACTTAATTTATTAAGCTACTACTTTTCTTAATCTCAGTGGAGATATTTACTGATAAACAGCTGCCTACGCAGCATGTTCATGTCGATCCTAAAACACCTTTATATCTCTCCCCTCACCACAAATCAGATTCTTCTGAGGAGTTCCCAGTACATTATGCTTTCCCCTGTGTAATTACCTTAACAAGCTCCAGCTGATTTTATTCTCAAAAGGTTTACTGCTGATATACAGTTGCCAACCCAATTCGTAAGTGCAGGTCCTAATGAGCTTTTTTCTCTATTCCCTCACCACAATCCAGATTCTTTTGGGGAGTTACCAGTACAGTCACCATACTAGGACGTAATTAATTTATTAAGCTACTGCTTTTCTTAATCTCATTGGAGATATTTACTGATAAACAGCTACTTATGCAGCATTTTCATGTCGTTCCTAAATGAGCTTTGATCTCTCTCCCCTCACCACAAATCAGATTGTTTTGAGGAGTTTCCAGTACATTATCCTTTCCCCTGTGTAATTTCCTTTACAAGCCCCAGCTGTCTTTATTCTCAGAAGGTTTATTCCCTGATATACAGCTGCCTACCCCCTTCGTAGGTGCAGGTCCTAAATGTGCTTTTTTCTCTGTTCCCTCACCACAATCCAGATTCTTTTGGGGAGCTACCAGTACAGTAACCATACCAGGAAGTACTTAATTTATTGAGCTACTGCTTTTCTTAATCTCAGTGGAGATATTTAATGATAAATAACTTCCTACGCAGCATATTCATGTCGTTTCTAAATGAGCTTTTATCTCTCTCCCCTCACCACAAATCAGATTCTTCTGAGGAGTTCCCAGTACATTATCCTTTCCCCTGTGTAATTACCTTAACAAGCTCCAGCTGTTTTTATTCTCAGAAGGGATATTACCTGATATACAGCGGCCTACCCCTTTCGTAAGTGCAGGTCCTAAATGAGCTTTTTTCTCTTTTCCCTCACCACAATCCAGATTCTTTGGGGGAGTTACCAGTACAGTAACCATACCAGGAAGTACTTAATTTATTAAGCTACCGCTTTTCTTAATCTCAGTGGAGATATTTACAGATATACAGCTACTTACGCAGCATGTTCATTTCGTTCCTAAATGAGCTTTTATCTCTCTCCCCTCACCACAAATCACATTCTTCTGAGGAGTTCCCAGTACATTATCCTTTCCCCTGTGTAATTACCTTAACAAGCTCCAGCTGTTTTTATTCTCAGAAGGTTTACTCCCTGATATACAACTGCCTACCACCTTCGTAAGTGCAGGTCCGAAATGAGCTTTTTTCTCTGTTCCCTCACCTCAATCCAGATTCTTTTGGGGAGTTACCAGTACAGTAACCAAACCAGGAAGTACTTAATTTATTAAGCAACTGCTTTTCTTAATCTCAGTGTAGATATTTACGGATAAACAGCTACCTTTGCAGCATTTTCGTGTCGTTCCTTAATGAGCTTTTATCTCTCTCCCCTCACCACAAATCAGATTCTTCTGAGGAGTTCCCAGTACATTATCCTTTCCCCTGTGTAATTCCCTTAACAAGCTCCAGTTGTTTTTATTCTCAGAAGGTTTACTACCAACATTAACAAGCTCCAGCTGTATTTATTCTCAGAAGGGATACTCCCTGATATACAGCTGCCTACCCCCTTCGTAAGTGCAGGACCTAAATGAGATTTTTTCTCTTTTCCCTCACCACAATCCAGAGTGTTTTGGGGAGTTACCAGTACAGTAACCATACCAGGAAGTACTTAATTTATTAAGCTACTGCTTTTCTTAATCTCAGTGGAGATATTTACTGATAAACAGCTACCGACGCAGCATGTCCATGTCGTTCCTAAATGAGCTTTTATCTCTCTCCCCTCACCACAAATCAGATTCTTCTGAGGAGTTTCCAGTACATTATGCTTTCCCCTGTGTAATTACCTTAACAAGCTCCAGCTGATTTTATTCTCAAAAGGTTTACTGCTGATATACAGCTGCCTACCCAATTCGTAAGTTCAGGTCCTAAATGAGCTTTTTTCTCTATTCCCTCACCACATTCCAGATTCTTTGGGAGTTACCAGTACAGTAACCATACCAGGAAGTACTTAATTTATTAAGCTACTGCTTTTCTTAATCTCAGTGGAGATATTTACTGATAAACCGCTACCTACGCAGCATGTTCATGTCGTTCCTAAATGAGCTTTTATCTCTCTCCCCTCACCACCAATCAGATTCTTCTGACGAGTTCCCAGTACATTATCCTTTCCCCTGTGTAATTACCTTAACAAGCTCCAGCTGTTTTTATTCTCAGAAGATTTACTCCCTGATATACAGCTGCCTACCCCCTTTAGTAAGTGCAGGTGCCAATGAGCGTTTTTCTCTGTTCTCTCACTGCAATCCAGATTCTTTTTCGGAGTTACCAGTACAGTAACCATACCAGGAAGTACTTAATTTATTAAGCAACTGCTTTTCTTAAGCTCAGTGGAGATATTTACTGATAAACAGCTACCTACGCAGCATGTTCATGTCATTCCGAAATGAGCTTTTATCTCTCTCCCCTCACCACAAATTAGATTCTTCTGAGGAGTTCCCAGTACATTATCCTTTCCCCTGTGTAATTACCTTAACAAGCTCCAGCTGTTTTTATTCTCAGAAGGGATATTACCTGATATACAGCGGCCTACCCCTTTCGTAAGTGCAGGTCCTAAATGAGCTTTTTTCTCTTTTCCCTCTCCACAATCCAGATTCTTTGGGGGAGTTACCAGTACAGTAACCATACCAGGAAGTACTTAATTTATTAAGCTACCGCTTTTCTTAATCACAGTGGAGATATTTACAGATAAACAGCTACTTACGCAGCATGTTCATTTCGTCCCTAAATGAGCTTTTATCTCTCTCCCCTCACCACAAATCACATTCTTCTGAGGAGTTCCCAGTACATTATCCTTTCCCCTGTTTAATTACCTTAACAAGCTCCAGATGTTTTTATTCTCAGAAGGGATACTCCCTGATATACAGCTGCCTACCCCCTTCAGTATGTGCAGGTGCTAAATGAGCTTTTTTCTCTGTTCCCTCACCACAATCCAGATTCTTTTGGGGAGTTACCAGTACAGTAACCATACTAGGACGTACTTAATTTATTAAGATACTGCTTTTCTTAAGCTCAGTGGACATATTTACTGATAAACAGCTACCTACGCAGCATGTTCATGTCGTTCCTAAATGAGCTATTATCTCTCTCCCCTCACCACAAATCAGATTGTTTTGAGGAGTTTCCAGTACATTATCCTTTCCCCTGTGTAATTACCTTAACAAGCCCCAGCTGTCTTTATTCTCAGGTTTACTGCCTGATATACAGCTGCCTACTCCCTTCGTAGGTGCAGGTCCTAAATGTGCTTTTTTCTCTGTTCCCTCACCACAATCCAGATTCTTTTGGGAAGTTACCAGTACAGTAACCATACCAGGAAGTACTTAATTTATTAAGCTACTGCTTTTCTTAAGCTCAGTGGAGATATTTACTGATAAACAGCTACCTACGCAGCATGTTCATGTCGTTCATAAATGAGCTTTTATATCTCTCCCCTCACCACAAATCAGATTCTTCTGAGGAGTTCCCAGTACATTATGCTTTCCCCTGTGTAATTAAATTAACAAGCTCCAGCTGATTTTATTCTCAAAAGGTTTACTGCTGATATACAGCTGCCTACCCAATTCGTAAGTTCACGTCCTAAATGAGCTTTATTCTCTATTCCCTCACCAAAATACAGATTCTTTTGGGGAGTTTCCAGTACAGTCACCATACTAGGACGTACTTAATTTATTAAGCTACTACTTTTCTTAATCTCATTGGAGATATTTACTGATAAACAGCTACCTATGCAGCATATTCATGTCGTTCTTAAATGAGCTTTTATCTCTCTCCCCTCACCACAAATCAGATTCTTCTGAGGAGTTCCCAGTACATTATCCTTTCCCCTGTGTAATTACCTTAACAAGCTCCAGCTGTATTTATTCTCAGAAGGGATACTCCCTGATATACAGCTGCCTACCCCCTTGGTAAGTGCAGGACCTAAATGAGATTCTTTCTCTGTTCCCTCACCACAATCCAGAGTGTTTTGGGGAGTTACCAGTACAGTAACCATACCAGGAAGCACTTAATTTATTAAGCTACTGCTTTTCTTAATCTCAGTGGAGATATTTACTGATAAACAGCTACCTATCCAGCATTTTCCTGGCATTCCTAAATGAGCTTTTATCTCTCTCCCCTCACCACAAATCAGATTCTTCTGAGGAGTTCCCAGTACATTATCAATTCCCCTGTGTAATTCCCTTAACAAGCTCC
Source organism: Perognathus longimembris pacificus (assembly GCF_023159225.1). Classification (NCBI taxonomy): domain Eukaryota; kingdom Metazoa; phylum Chordata; class Mammalia; order Rodentia; family Heteromyidae; genus Perognathus; species Perognathus longimembris. Next base: position 37,681 of record NW_025957212.1, on the reverse strand, counting down.
AGTTGTTTTTATTCTCAGAAGGTTTACTCCCAACATTAACAAGCTCCAGCAGTATTTATTCTCAGAAGGGATAATCCCTGATATACAGCTGCCTACCCCCTTCGTAAGTGCAGGTCCTAAATGAACTTTTTTCTCTGTTCCCACACCACAATCCAGATTCTTTTGGGGAGTTACCAGTACAGTAACCATACCAAGAATTACTTAATTTATTAAGCTACTGCTTTTCTTAATCTCAGTGGAGATATTTACTGATAAACAGCTACCTATGCAGCATTTTCATGTCGTTCCTAAATGAGCTTTTATCTCTCTCCCCTCACCACAAATAGGATTCTTCTGAGGAGTTCCCAGTACATTATCCTTTCCCCTGTGTAATTACCTTAACAAGCTCCAGCTGTATTTATTCTCAGAAGGAATACTACCTGATATACAGGTGCCTACGCCCTTCGTAAGTGCAGGACCTAAATGAGATTTTTCTGTGTTCCCTCACCACAATCTAGATCTTTGGGGAGTTACCAGTACAGTAACCATACCAGGAAGTTCTTAATTTATTAAGATACTTCTTTTCTTATTCTCAGTGGAGATATTTTCTGATAAACAGCTACCTACGAAGCATGTTCATGTCGTTCATAAATTAGCTTTTATATCTCTCCCCTCACCACAAATCAGATTCTTCTGAGGAGTTCCCAGTACATTATGCTTTCCCCTGTGTAATTACCTTAACAAGCTCCAGCTGATTTTATTCTCAAAAGGTTTACTGCTGATATACAGCTGCCTACCCAATTCGTAAGTGCAGGTCCTAAATGAGCTTTTTTCTCTATTCCCTCACCACAATCCAGATTCTTTTGGGGAGTTACCAGTACAGTCATCATACTAGGACGTACTTAATTTATTAAGCTACTACTTTTCTTAATCTCATTGGAGATATTTACTGATAAACAGATACATATGCAGCATTTTCATGTCATTCCTAAATGAGCTATTATCTCTCTCCCCTCACCACAAATCAGATTGTTTTGAGGATTTTCCAGTACATTATCCTTTCCCCTGTGTAATTACCTTAACAAGCCCCAGCTGTCTTTATTCTCAGAAGGTTTACTGCCTGATATACAGCTGCGTACCCCCTTCATAGGTGCAGGTCCTAAATGTGCTTTTTTCTCTGTTCCCTCACCACAATCCAGATTCTTTTGGGGAGTTACCAGTACAGTAACCATACCAGGAAGTACTTAATTTATTAAGCTACTGCTTTTCTTAATCTCAGTGGAGATATTTAATGATAAACAGCTACCTACGCAGCATATTCATGTCGTTCCTAAATGAGCTTTTATCTCTCTCCCCTCACCACAAATCAGATTCTTCTGAGGAGTTCCCAGTACATTATCCTTTCCCCTGTGTAATTACCTTAACAAGCTCCAGCTGTATTTATTCTCAGAAGGGATACTCCCTGATATACAGCTGCCTACCCCCTTGGTAAGTGCAGGACCTAAATGAGATTCTTTCTCTGTTCCCTCACCACAATCCAGAGTGTTTTGGGGAGTTACCAGTACAGTAACCATACCAGGAAGCACTTAATTTATTAAGCTACTGCTTTTCTTAATCTCAGTGGAGATATTTACTGATAAACAGCTACCTATCCAGCATTTTCCTGGCATTCCTAAATGAGCTTTTATCTCTCTCCCCTCACCACAAATCAGATTCTTCTGAGGAGTTCCCAGTACATTATCAATTCCCCTGTGTAATTCCCTTAACAAGCTCCAGTTGTTTTTATTCTCAGAAGGTTTACTCCCAACATTAACAAGCTCCAGCAGTATTTATTCTCAGAAGGGATAATCCCTGATATACAGCTGCCTACCCCCTTCGTAAGTGCAGGTCCTAAATGAACTTTTTTCTCTGTTCCCACACCACAATCCAGATTCTTTTGGGGAGTTACCAGTACAGTAACCATACCAAGAATTACTTAATTTATTAAGCTACTGCTTTTCTTAATCTCAGTGGAGATATTTACTGATAAACAGCTACCTATGCAGCATTTTCATGTCGTTCCTAAATGAGCTTTTATCTCTCTCCCCTCACCACAAATAGGATTCTTCTGAGGAGTTCCCAGTACATTATCCTTTCCCCTGTGTAATTACCTTAACAAGCTCCAGCTGTATTTATTCTCAGAAGGAATACTACCTGATATACAGGTGCCTACGCCCTTCGTAAGTGCAGGACCTAAATGAGATTTTTCTGTGTTCCCTCACCACAATCTAGATCTTTGGGGAGTTACCAGTACAGTAACCATACCAGGAAGTTCTTAATTTATTAAGATACTTCTTTTCTTATTCTCAGTGGAGATATTTTCTGATAAACAGCTACCTACGAAGCATGTTCATGTCGTTCATAAATTAGCTTTTATATCTCTCCCCTCACCACAAATCAGATTCTTCTGAGGAGTTCCCAGTACATTATGCTTTCCCCTGTGTAATTACCTTAACAAGCTCCAGCTGATTTTATTCTCAAAAGGTTTACTGCTGATATACAGCTGCCTACCCAATTCGTAAGTGCAGGTCCTAAATGAGCTTTTTTCTCTATTCCCTCACCACAATCCAGATTCTTTTGGGGAGTTACCAGTACAGTCATCATACTAGGACGTACTTAATTTATTAAGCTACTACTTTTCTTAATCTCATTGGAGATATTTACTGATAAACAGATACATATGCAGCATTTTCATGTCATTCCTAAATGAGCTATTATCTCTCTCCCCTCACCACAAATCAGATTGTTTTGAGGATTTTCCAGTACATTATCCTTTCCCCTGTGTAATTACCTTAACAAGCCCCAGCTGTCTTTATTCTCAGAAGGTTTACTGCCTGATATACAGCTGCCTACCCCCTTCATAGGTGCAGGTCCTAAATGTGCTTTTTTCTCTGTTCCCTCACCACAATCCAGATTCTTTTGGGGAGTTACCAGTACAGTAACCATACCAGGAAGTACTTAATTTATTAAGCTACTGCTTTTCTTAATCTCAGTGGAGATATTTAATGATAAACAGCTACCTACGCAGCATATTCATGTCGTTCCTAAATGAGCTTTTATCTCTCTCCCCTCACCACAAATCAGATTCTTCTGAGGAGTTCCCAGTACATTATCCTTTCCCCTGTGTAATTACCTTAACAAGCTCCAGCTGTATTTATTCTCAGAAGGGATACTCCCTGATATACAGCTGCCTACCCCCTTCGTAAGTGCAGGACCTAAATGAGATTTTTTCTCTATTCCCTCACCACAATCCAAGTGTTTTGGGGAGTTACCAGTACAGTAACCATACCAGGAAGTACTTAATTTATTAAGCTACTGCTTTTCTTAATCTCAGTGGAGATATTTACTGATAAACAGCTACCTATCCAGCATTTTCCTGTCGTTCCTAAAGGAGCTTTTATCTCTCTCCCCTCACCACAAATCAGATTCTTTTGAGGAGTTCCCAGTACATTCTCCTTTCCCCTGTGTAATTCCCTTAACAAGCTCCAGTTGTTTTTATTCTCAGAAGGTTTACTCCCAACATTAACAAGCTCCAGCTGTATTTATTCTCAAAAGGTTTACTGCTGATATACAGCTGCCTACCCAATTCGTAAGTTCAGGTCCTAAATGAGCTTTTTTCTATATTCCCTCACCACAATACAGATTCTTTTGGGGAGTTTCCAGTACAGTCACCATACTAGGACGTACGTAATTTATTAAGCTTCTGCTTTTCTTAATCTCATTGTAGATATTTACTGATAAACAGCTACCTATGCAGCATTTTCATGTCGTTCCTAAATGAGCTTTTATCTCTCTCCCCTCACCACAAATCAGATTGTTTTGAGGAGTTTCCAGTACATTATCCTTTCCCCTGTGTAATTAACTTAACAAGCCCCAGCTGTCTTTATTCTCAGAAGGTTTACTCCCTGATATACAGCTGCCTACCCCCTTCGTAGGTGCAGGTCCTAAATGTGCTTTTTTCTCTGTTCCCTCACCACAATCCAGATTCTTTTGGGGAGTTACCAGTACAGTAACCATACCAGGAAGTACTTAATTTATTATGCTACTGCTTTTCTTAATCTCAGTGGTGATATTTACTGATAAACAGCTACCTACGCAGCATGTTCATGTTGTTCCTAAATGAGCTTTTATCTCTCTCCCCTCACCACAAATCAGATTCTTCTGAGGAGTTCCCAGTACTTTATGCTTTCCCCTGTGTAATTACCTTAACAAGCTCCAGCTGATTTTATTCTCAAAAGGTTTACTCCCTGATTTACAGCTGCCTACCCCCTTCGTAGGTGCAGGTCATAAATGTGCTTTTTTCTCTGTTCCCTCACCACAATCCAGATTCTTTTGGGGAGTTACCAGGACAGTAACCATACCAAGAATTACTTAATTTATTAAGCTACTGCTTTTCTTAATCTCAGTGGAGATATTTACTGATAAACAGCTACCTACGCAGCATGTTCATGTTGTTCCTAAGTGAGCTTTTATCTCTCTCCCCTCACCACAAATCAGATTCTTCTGAGGAGTTCCCAGTACTTTATGCTTTCCCCTGTGTAATTACCTTAACAAGCTCCAGCTGATTTTATTCTCAAAAGGTTTACTCCCTGATTTACAGCTGCCTACCCCCTTCGTAGGTGCAGGTCATAAATGTGCTTTTTTCTCTGTTCCCTCACCACAATCCAGATTCTTTTGGGGAGTTACCAGGACAGTAACCATACCAAGAATTACTTAATTTATTAAGCTACTGCTTTTCTTAATCTCAGTGGAGATATTTACTGATAAACAGCTACCTATGCAGCATTTTCATGTCGTTCCTAAATGAGCTTTTATCTCTCTCCCCTCACCACAAATCAGATTCTTCTGAGGAGTTCCCAGTACATTATCATTTCCCCTGTGTAATTACCTTAACAAGCTCCAGCTTTTTTTATTCTCAGAAGGGATACTCCCTGATATACAGCTGCCTACCCCCATCGGAAGTGCAGGTCCTAAATGAGCTTTTTTCTCTGTTCCTTCACCACAAGGCAGATTCTTTTGGGGAGATACCAGTACAGTGACCATACCAGGAAGTACTTAATTTGTTAAGCTACTGCTTTTCTTAATCTCAGTGGAGATATTTACTGATAAACAGCTATGTATGCAGCATGTTCATGTCGTTCCTAAATGATCTTTTATCTCTCTCCCTTCACCACAAATCAGATTCTTCTGAGGAGTTCCCAGTACATTATCCTTTCCCCTGTGTAATTACCTTAAGAAGCTCCAGCTGTATTTATTCTCAGAAGGAATACTCCCTGATATACAGGTGCCTACGCCCTTCGTAAGTGCAGGACCTAAATGAGATTTTTTCTGTGTTCCCTCACCACAATCTAGATCTTTGGGGAGTTACCAGTACAGTAACCATACCAGGAAGTTCTTAATTTATTAAGATACTTCTTTTCTTAATCTCAGTGGAGATATTTACTGATAAACAGCTACCTACACAGCATGTTCATGTCGTTCATAAATTAGCTTTTATATCTCTCCCCTCACCACAAATCAGATTCTTCTGAGGAGTTCCCAGTACATTATGCTTTCCCCTGTGTAATTACCTTAACAAGCTCCAGCTGATTTTATTCTCAAAAGGTTTACTGCTGATATACAGCTGCCTACCCAATTCGTAAGTGCAGGTCCTAAATGAGCTTTTTTCTCTGTTCCCTCACCACAATCCAGATAATTTTGGGGAGTTACCAGTACAGTAACCATACCAGGAATACTTAATTTATTAAGCTACTGCTTTTCTTAAACTCAGTGGAGATATTTACTGATAAACAACTACCTATGCAGCATGTTCATGTCGTTCCCAAATGAGCTTTTATCGCTCTCCCCTCACCACAAATCAGATTCTTCTGAGGAGTTCTCAGTACATTGTCCTTTCCCCTGTGTAATTACCTTAACAAGCTCCAGCTGTTTTTATTCTCAGAAGAGATACTCCCTGATATACAGCTGCCTACCCCCTTCGTAAGTGCAGATCCTAAATGAGCTTTTTTCTCTGCTCCCTCACCACAATCCAGATTCTTTTGGGGAGTTTCCAGTAGAGGAACCATACCAGGAAGTACTTAATTTATTAAGCTACTGCTTTTCTTAATCTCAATGGAGATATTTACTGATAAACAGCTACCTATGCAGATTGTTCATGTCGTTCCTAAATGAGCTTTTGTCTTTCTCTCCCCACCACAAATCAGATTCTTCTGAGGAGTTACCAGTACATTATCCTTTCCCCTGTGTAATTACCTTAACAAGCTCCAGCTGTTTTTATTCTCAGAAGGGGTACTCCCTGATATACAGCTGCCTCCCGCCTTCGTAAGTGCAGGCCCTAAATGACCTATTTTCTCTGTTCCCTCACCACAATCCAGATTCTTTTGGGGAGTTACCAGTACAGTAACCATACCAGGAAGTACTTAATTTATTAAGCTACTGCTTTTCTTTTCTTTTTTTTTTTCCTCAAATTTTTATTATCAAACTGACGTACAGAGAGGTTACAGTATCATACGTTGGGCATTGGATACATTTCTTGTACTGTTTGTTGCCTTGTCCCTCATGCCCCCCTCCCTCCCCCCCTTTCCTTCCTCCCCCCTGTTGTTCAGTTCACTTACACCAAACAGTTTTGCAAGTATTGCTTTTGTAGTTATTTCTCTTTTTTTACCCCGTGTCTCTCGAATTTGGTATTCCCTTTGAATTTCCTACTTCCAGTACCAGTAAACACGGTTTCCAATATACTCAGATAAGATTACAGAGATAGTGTAGGTACAAACATAGGTAGGTGATACAAAACATTATCTATAATAGAAACTACACATACACATAGGACGTTGAAAGTTGTTACAACTGTGATATATCACTTGTTTCCATAACATGGAGTTCATTTCAATTAGCATCATCTTATGTGTTTCTAAGGGTATAGCTATTGGGCCTTGTGATGCTCTGCTATGGCTTGCCTAAACCTGTACTAATTATTCCCAATAAGGGAGGCCATAGAGTCCATGTTTCTTTGGGTCTGGCTCACTTCACTTAGTATAACTTTTCCAAGTCCTTCCATTTCCTTACAAATGGAACAATGTCATTCTTTCTGATAGAGGCATAAAATTCCATTTTGTAAATGTAACACATTTACCTGATCCATTCATCTATGGAGGGGCATCTGGGTTGGTTCCAGCTTCTCGCTATGACAAATTGTGCTGCGATGAACATTGTTGTGCTGGTGGCATTACTGTGATTTTGTTTGTGGTCTTTTGGATAGATACCCAACAGTGGGGCTGCTGGGTCATAGGGGAGTTCTATATTGAGCCTTCTGAGGAATCTCCATACTGCTTGCCAGAGTGGCTGAACCAGTTTACATTCCCACCAACAATGAAGTAGGGTTCCCTTTTGGCCACATCCCCTCCAACAATTGTTATTATTAGTTGTCTTGATATATGACATTCTTGCTGGGGTGAGATGGAATCTCAATGTTGTTTTGATTTGCATTTCCTTTATGGCCAGTGATGTAGAGCATTTTTTCATATGTCTATTGGCCATTCTCCTTTCCTCATCAGAGAAGTTTCTTTGTAAGTCTTTAGCCCACTTGATGAGGGGGCTATTGGTTCTTTGCAGTTTTGTTTTGGAAGAAGGTAATTTTTTTAGTTCTGCATATATTTTAGAGATGAGGCCTTTGTCTGTTGAATGTCCGGTAAAGATCTTCTCCCAGTCTGTGGGCTTTCTGTTTATCTTGAGAGCTATGTCCTTTGCCGTGCAGAAGCTCTGGAGTTTGATGCAGTCCCATTTGTCCAACCTTTCTTTGATTTGTAGCCTTTCAGGGTCTTTGTTAAGGAAGTTCTGTCCTGTGCCAAGGAGCCCAAGTGTTTCTCCTACTCCTTCCTTTAGTGTCTTCAGGGTGCCTGTTTTGATTTCAAGGTCTTTAATCCATTTGGAATTGATTTTGGTGCAGGGTGATATATAAGGATCTAGTTTTAGTTTGTTGCATGTGTTGAGCCAGTTTTGCCAGCACCACTTGTTAAAGAGGCTATCTTTCTTCCATACTATTGTTTTAGCTCCTTTATCAAAGATTAAGTAGGCATAGTTCTGTGGGTTTAATTCTGGGTCTTCAATTCTGTTCCATTGGTCTTCAGGCCTGTTCTGGTGCCAATACCAAGCTGTTTTTATTACTATAGCTTTATAATACAGCTTGAAGTTGGGTATTGCAATTCCTCCAGCACTGTTCTTTCTGCTTAGGAGTGTTTTTGCTATTCTATGTCTTTTATTGTTCCATATGAATTTCTGGATTGCTTCCTCTATTTCATTAAAGAATGGTGTTGGGATATTAATGGGTATTGCATTGAATTTGTAGATAGCCTTTGGCAATATTGCCATTTTGATTACATTAATCCTCCCAATCCAGGAGCATGGGAGGTTTTTCCATTTTCTTAGTTCTGACTTAATTTCATTTTTCAAGCTTTTAAAGTTCTCTTCAAAGAGGTCTATCACTTCTTTGTTTAAGGTTATTCCTAGGTATTTTATGTTTTTTGGGGCTATTGCAAAAGGAGTTGATTTCCTGATTTCAGTCTCGGTCTTCGGGTTGTTAGCATAGAGAAAGGCGGTTGATTTTTGAAGGTTTATTTTATATCCTGCAACTTGGCCAGAGTTTTGTATCAGCTCTAGTAGCTTGGTGGTAGAGTCTATGGGATTCTTTAGGTATAGGATCATGTCATCTGCGAAGAGAGAAAGTTTAACAGGAAAAGATGAAGCTACTGATTTTCTTAATCTCAGTGGCGATATTTACTGATAAACAGCTACTTACGCAGCATGTTCATGTCGTTCCTAAATGAGCTTTTATCTCTCTCACCTCACCACAAATCAGATTCTTCTGAGGAGTTCCCAGTACATTATCCTTTCCAATGTGTAATTACCTTAACAAGCTCCAGCTGTTTTTATTCTCAGAAGGGATACTCCCTGATATACAGCTGCCTACCCCCTTCGTAAGTGCAGGTCCTAAATGAGCTTTTTTCTCTGTTCCCTCACCACAATCCAGATTCTTTTCGGGAGTTACCAGTACAGTAACCATACCAGGAAGTACTTAATTTATTAAGCTACTGCTTTTCTTAATCTCAGTGGAGATATTTACTGATACACAGCTACCTATGCAGCATTTTCATGTCGTTCCTAATGAGCTTTTATCTCTCTCCCCTCAAAACAAATCAGATTCTTCTGAGGAGTTCCCAGTACATTATACTTTCCCCTGTGTAATTACCTTAACAAGCTCCAGCTGTTTTTATTCTCAGAAGGGATACTCCCTGATATGCAGCTGCCTACCCCCTTCGTAAGTGCAGGTCCTAAATGAGCTTTTTTCTCTGTTCCCTCCCCACAATCCAGATTCTTTTGCGGAGTTACCAGTACAGTAACCATACCAAGAAGTACTTAATTTATTAAGCTACTGATTTTCTTTATCTCAGTGGAGATATTTACTGATAAACAGCTACCTACGCAGCATGTTCATGTCGTTACTAGATGAGTTTTATGTCTCTCCCATCACCACAAATCAGATTCTTCTGAGGAGTTCCCAGTACATTATCCTTTCCCGTGTGTAATTACCTTAACAAGCTCCAGCTGTTTTTATTCTCAGAAGGTTTACTTCCTGATATACAGCTGCCTACCCCCTTCGTAAGTGCAGGTCCTAAATGAGCTTTTTTCTCTGTTCCCTCACCACAATCCAGATTCTCTGGGGGAGTTACCAGTACAGTAACCATACCAGGAAGTACTTAATTTATTAATCTACTGCTTTTCTTAATCAGAGTGGAGATATTTACTGATAAGCAGCTACCTATGCAGCATTTTCATGTCGTTCCTAAATGAGCTTTTGTCTCTCTCCCCTCACCACAAATCAGATTCTTCTGAGGAGTTCCCAGTACATTATCCTTTCCCCTGTGTAATTATCTTAACAAGCTCCAGTTGTTTTTATTCTCAGAAGGTTTATTCCCAAAATTAACAAGCTCCAGCTGTTTTTATTCTCAGAAGGGATACTCCCTGATACACAGCTGCCTACCCCCTTAGTGAGTGCAGGTACTAAATGAGCTTTTTTGACTGCTTCCTCACCACAATCCAGATTCTTTGGGGGAGTTACCAGTACAGTAACCATACCAGGAAGTACTTAATTTATTAAGCTACTGCTTTTCTTATTCTCAGTGGAGATATTTACTGATAAACAGCTACCTGTGCAGCATGTTCATGTCGTTCCTAAATGAGCTTATATCTCTCTCCCCTCACCACAAATCAGATTCTTCTGAGAAGTTCCCAGTACATTATCATTTCCCCTGTGTAATTACCTTAACAAGCTCCAGCTGTTTTTATTCTCAGAAGGGAAACTCCCTGATATACAGCTGCCTACCCCCTTCGTAATTGAAGGTGGTAAATCAGCTTTTTTCTCCGTTCCCTCACCACAATCCAAATTCTTTTGGGGAGTTACCAGTACAGTAACCATACCAGGAAGTACTTAATTCATTAAGCTACTGCTTTTCTAAATCTCAGTGCAGATATTTACTCATAAACAGCTACCTACGCAGCATGTTCATGTCATTCCGAAATGAGCTTTTATCTCTCTCCCCTCACCACAAATCAGATTCTTCTGAGGAGTTCCCAGTACATTATCCTTTCCCTTGTGTAATTACCTTAACAAGCTCCAGCTGTTTTTATTCTCAGAAGGTTTACTTCCTGATATACAGCTCCCTACCCCCTTCGTAAGTGCAGGTCCTATATGAGCTTTTATCTCTCTCCCCTCACCACAATTCAGATTCTTCTGACGAGTTCACAGTTCATTATCCTTTCCCCTGTTTAATTACCTTAACATGCTCCAGCTGTTTTTATTCTCAGAAGGTTTACTCCCTGATATACAGCTGCCGACCCCCTTCGTAATGGCAGGTCCTATATGAGCTTTTTTCTCTGTTCCCTCACCACAATCCAGATTCTTTTGGGGAGTTACCAGTACAGTAACCATACCAGGAAGTACGTAATTTATTAAGCTACTGCTTTTCTTAATCTCAGTGAAGATATTTAATGATAACAGCTAACTACGCAGCATGCTCATGTCGTTCCTAAATGAGCTTTTATCTCTCTCCCCTCACCACAAATCAGATTCTTCTGAGGAGTTCCCAGTACATTACTCTTTCAACTGTGTAATTACCTTACCAAGCTCCAGCTGTTTTTATTCTCAGAAGGTTTCCTCCCTGATGTAGAGCTCCCTACCACCTTCGTAAGTTCAGGTCATAAATGAGCTTTTTTCTCTGTTCCCTCACCACAATCCAGATTCTTTTGGGGAGTTTCCAGTACAGTAAGCATAGCAGGAAGTACTTAATTTATTAAGTTACTGCTTTTCTTAATCTCAGTGGAGATATTTACTGATAAACAGCTACAAACGCAGCATGTTCATGTCTTTCCTAAATGAGCTTTTATCTCTCTCCCCTCACCACAAATCAGATTCTTCTGAGGAGTTCCCAGTACATTACCCTTTCAACTGTGTAATTACCTTAACAAGCACCAGCTGTTTTTATTCTCAGAAGGGATACTCCCTGATATGCAGCTGCCTACCCCCTTCGTAAGTGCAGGTCCTAAATGAGCGTTTTTCTCTGTTCCCTCCCCACAATCCAGATTCTTTTGCGGAGTTACCAGTACAGTAACCATACCAAGAAGTACTTAATTTATTAAGCTACTGCTTTTCTTTATCTCAGTGGAGATATTTACTGATAAACAGCTACCTACGCAGCATGTTCATGTCGTTACTAGATGAGTTTTATCTCTCTCCCATCACCACAAATCAGATTCTTCTGAGGAGTTCCCAGTACATTATCCTTTCCCGTGTTTAATTACCTTAACAAGCTCCAGCTGTTTTTATTCTCAGAAGGGATACTCCCTGATATACAGCTGCCTACCACCTTCGTAAGTGCAGGTCCTAAATGAGCTTTTTTCTCTGTTCAATCAACACAATCCAGATTCTTTAGGGGAGTTACCAGTACAGTAACCATACCAGGAAGTACTTAATTTATTAAGCTACTGCTTTCCTTAATCTCAGTGGAGATATTTACTGATAAACAACTACCTATGCAGCATGTTCATGTCGTTCCTAAATGAGCTTTGATCTCTCTCCCCTCACCACAAATCAGATTCTTCTGAGGAGTTCCCAGTACATTATCCTTTCCCGTGTGGAATTACCTCACAAGTTCCAGCTGTTTTTATTCTCAGAAGGGATACTCCCTGATATACAGCTGCCTACCCCCTTCGTATGTGCAGGTCCTAAATGAGCTTTTTTCTCTGTTCCCTCACCACAATCCAGATTCTTTTGGGGAGTTACCAGTACAGTAACCATACCAGGAAGTACGTAATTTATTAAGCTACTGCTTTTCTTAATCTCAGTGAAGATATTTAATGATAACAGCTAACTACGCAGCATGCTCATGTCGTTCCTAAATGAGCTTTTATCTCTCTCCCCTCACCACAAATCAGATTCTTCTGAGGAGTTCCCAGTACATTACCCTTTCAACTGTGTAATTACCTTACCAAGCTCCAGCTGTTTTTATTCTCAGAAGGTTTCCTCCCTGATGTAGAGCTCCCTACCACCTTTGTAAGTTCAGGTCATAAATGAGCTTTTTTCTCTGTTCCCTCACCACCATACAGATTCTTTTGGGGAGTTTCCAGTACAGTAAGCATAGCAGGAAGTACTTAATTTATTAAGCTACTGCTTTTCTTAATCTCAGTGGAGATATTTACTGATAAACAGCTACAAACGCAGCATGTTCATGTCTTTCCTAAATGAGCTTTTATCTCTCTCCCCTCACCACAAATCAGATTCTTCTGAGGAGTTCCCAGTACATTACCCTTTCAACTGTGTAATTACCTTAACAAGCTCCAGCTGTTTTTATTCTCAGAAGGGATACTCCCTGATATGCAGCTGCCTACCCCCTTCGTAAGTGCAGGTCCTAAATGAGCTTTTTTCTCTGTTCCCTCCCCACAATCCAGATTCTTTTGCGGAGTTACCAGTACAGTAACCATACCAAGAAGTACTTAATTTATTAAGCTACTGCTTTTCTTTATCTCAGTGGAGATATGTACTGATAAACAGCTACCTACGCAGCATGTTCATGTCGTAACTAGATGAGTTTTATCTCTCTCCCATCACCACAAATCAGATTCTTCTGAGGAGTTCCCAGTACATTATCCTTTCCCGTGTGTAATTACCTTAACAAGCTCCAGCTGTTTTTATTCTCAGAAGGGATACTCCCTGATATACAGCTGCCTACCACCTTCGTAAGTGCAGGTCCTAAATGAGCTTTTTTCTCTGTTCCCTCACCACAATCCAGATTCTTTAGGGGAGTTACCAGTACAGTAACCATACCAGGATGTACTTAATTTATTAAGCTACTGCTTTCCTTAATCTCAGTGGAGATATTTACTGATAAACAACTACCTACGCAGCATGTTCATGCTGTTCCTAAATGAGCTTTGATCTCTCTCCCCTCACCACAAATCAGATTCTTCTGAGGAGTTCCCAGTACATTATCCTTTCCCGTGTGGAATTACCTCACAAGTTCCAGCTGTTTTTATTCTCAGAAGGGATACTCCCTGATATACAGCTGCCTACCCCCTTCGTATGTGCAGGTCCTAAATGAGCTTTTTTCTCTGTTCCCTCACCAAAATCCAGATTCTTTTGGGGAGTTACCAGTACAGTAACCATACCAGGAAGTACGTAATTTATTAAGCTACTGCTTTTCTTAATCTCAGTGAAGATATTTAATGATAACAGCTAACTACGCAGCATGCTCATGTCGTTCCTAAATGAGCTTTTATCTCTCTCCCCTCACCACAAATCAGATTCTTCTGAGGAGTTCCCAGTACATTACCCTTTCAACTGTGTAATTACCTTACCAAGCTCCAGCTGTTTTTATTCTCAGAAGGTTTCCTCCCTGATGTAGAGCTCCCTACCACCTTCGTAAGTTCAGGTCATAAATGAGCTTTTTTCTCTGTTCCCTCACCACAATCCAGATTCTTTTGGGGAGTTTCCAGTACAGTAAGCATAGCAGGAAGTACTTAATTTATTAAGCTACTGCTTTTCTTAATCTCAGTGGAGATATTTACTGATAAACAGCTACAAAGGCAGCATGTTCATGTCTTTCCTAAATGAGCTTTTATCTCTCTCCCCTCACCACAAATCAGATTCTTCTGAGGAGTTCCCAGTACATTACCCTTTCAACTGTGTAATTACCTTACCAAGCTCCAGCTGTTTTTATTCTCAGAAGGTTTACTCCCTGATATACAGCTGCCTACCCCCTTCGAAATTGCACGTCCTAAATGAGCTTTTTTCTCTGTTCCCTCACCACAATCCAGATTTTTTTGGGGAGTTACCAGTACAGTAACCATACTAAGAAGTACTTAATTTATTAAGCTACTGCTTTTCTCTATCTCAGTGGAGATATTTACTGATAAACAGCTACCTACGCAGCATGTTCATGTCGTTACTAGATGAGTTTTATCTCTCTCCCATCACCACAAATCAGATTCTTCTGAGGAGTTCCCAGTACATTATCCTTTCCCGTGTGTAATTACCTTAACAAGCTCCAGCTGTTTTTATTCTCAGAAGGGATACTCCCTGATATACAGCTGCCTACCACCTTCGTAAGTGCAGGTCCTAAATGAGCTTTTTTCTCTGTTCCCTCACCACAATCCAGATTCTTTTGGGGAGTTACCAGTACAGTAACCATATCAGGAAGTACTTAATTTATTAAGCTACTGCTTTCCTTAATCTCAGTGGAGACATTTACTGATAAACAACTACCTACGCAGCATGTTCATGTCGTTCCTAAATGAGCTTTGATCTCTCTCCCCTCACCATAAATCAGATTCTTCTGAGGAGTTCCCAGTACAATATCCTTTCACGTGTGGAATTACCTTCACAAGTTCCAGCTGTTTTTATTCTCAGAAGGGATACTCCCTGATATAAAGCTGCCTACCCCCTTCGTATGTGCAGGTCCTAAATGAGCTTTTTTCTCTGTTCCCTCACCACAATCCAGATTCTTTTGGGGAGTTACCAGTACAGTAACCATACCAGGAAGTACGTAATTTATTAAGCTACTGCTTTTCTTAATCTCAGTGAAGATATTTAATGATAACAGCTAACTACGCAGCATGCTCATGTCGTTCCTAAATGAGCTTTTATCTCTCTCCCCTCACCACAAATCAGATTCTTCTGAGGGTTCCCAGTACATTACCCTTTCAAATGTGTAATTACCTTACCAAGCTCCAGCTGTTTTTATTCTCAGAAGGTTTCCTCCCTGATGTAGAGCTCCCTACCACCTTCGTAAGTTCAGGTCATAAATTAGCTTTTTTCTCTGTTCCCTCACCACAATCCAGATTCTTTTGGGGAGTTTCCAGTACAGTAAGCATAGCAGGAAGTACTTAATTTATTAAGCTACTGCTTTTCTTAATCTCAGTGGAGATATTTACTGATAAACAGCTACAAACGCAGCATGTTCATGTCTTTCCTAAATGAGCTTTTATCTCTCTCCCCTCACCACAAATCAGATTCTTCTGAGGAGTTCCCAGTACATTACCCTTTCAACTGTGTAATTACCTTACCAAGCTCCAGCTGTTTTTATTCTCAGAAGGTTTACTCCCTGATATAAAGCTGCCTACCCCCTTCGTAATTGCAGGTCCTAAATGAGCTTTTTTCTCTGTTCCCTCACCACAATCCAGATTCTTTTGGGGAGTTACCAGTACAGTAATCATACCAGGAAGTACTTAATTTATTAAGCTACTGCTTTTCTTAATCTCAGTGAAGATATTTAATGATAACAGCTAACTACGCAGCATGCTCATGTCGTTCCTAAATGAGCTGTTATCTCTCTCCCCTCACCACAAATCAGATTCTTCTGAGGAGTTCCCAGTACATTACCCTTTCAACTGTGTAATTACCTTACCAAGCTCCAGCTGTTTTTATTCTCAGAAGGTTTCCTCCCTGATGTAGAGCTCCCTACAACCTTCGTAAGTTCAGGTCATAAATGAGCTTTTTTCTCTGTTCCTTCACCACAATCCAGATTCTTTTGGGGAGTTTCCAGTACAGTAAGCATAGCAGGAAGTACTTAATTTATTAAGCTACTGCTTTTCTTAATCTCAGTGGAGATATTTACTGATAAACAGCTACAAACGCAGCATGTTCATGTCTTTCCTAAATGAGCTTTTATCTATCTCCCCTCACCACAAATCAGATTCTTCTGAGGAGTTCCCAGTACATTACCCTTTCAACTGTGTAATTACCTTAACAAGCTCCAGCTGTTTTTATTCTCAGAAGGGATACTCCCTGATATGCAGCTGCCTACCCCCTTCGTAAGTGCAGGTCCTAAATGAGCTTTTTTCTCTGTTCCCTCCCCACAATCCAGATTCTTTTGCGGAGTTACCAGTACAGTAACCATACCAAGAAGTACTTAATTTATTAAGCTACTGCTTTTCTTTATCTCAGTGGAGATATTTACTGATAAACAGCTACCTACGCAGCATGTTCATGTCGTTACTAGATGAGATTTATCTCTCTCCCATCACCACAAATCAGATTCTTCTGAGGAGTTTCCAGTACATTATCCTTTCCCGTGTGTAATTACCTTAACAAGCTCCAGCTGTTTTTATTCTCAGAAGGGATACTCCCTGATATACAGCTGCCTACCACCTTCGTAAGTGCAGGTCCTAAATGAGCTTTTTTCTCTGTTCCCTCACCACAATCCAGATTCTTTTGGGGAGTTACCAGTACAGTAACCATACCAGGAAGTACTTAATTTATTAAGCTACTGCTTTCCTTAATCTCAGTGGAGATATTTACTGATAAACAACTACCTACGCAGCATGTTCATGTCGTTCATAAATGAGCTTTGATCTCTCTCCCCTCACCACAAATCAGATTCTTCTGAGGAGTTCCCAGTACATTATCCTTTCCCCTGTGTAATTACCTTAACAAGCTCCAGCTGTTTTTGTTCTCAGAAGGTTTACTCCCTGATATACAGCTGCCTACCCCCTTCGTAAGTGCAGGTCCTAAATGAGCTTTTTTCTCTGTTCCCTCACCACAATCCAGATTCTCTTGGGGAGTTACCAGTACAGTAACCATACCAGGAAGTACTTAATTTATTAATCTACTGCTTTTCTTAATCAGAGTGGAGATATTTACTGATAAGCAGCTACCTATGCAGCATTTTCATGTCGTTCCTAAATGAGCTTTTGTCTCTCTCCCCTCACCACAAATCAGATTCTTCTGAGGAGTTCCCAATACATTATCCTTTCCCCTGTGAAATTATCTTAACAAACTCCAGTTGTTTTTATTCTCAGAAGGTTTATTCCCAACATTATCAAGTTCCAGCTGTTTTTATTCTAAGAAGGGATACTCCCTGATACACAGCTGCCTACCCCCTTAGTGAGTGCAAGTACTAAATGAGCTTTTTTGACTGCTTCCTCACCACAATCCAGATTCTTTGGGGGAGTTACCAGTACAGTAACCATACCAGGAAGTACTTAATTTATTAAGCTACTGCTTTACTTAATCTCAGTGGAGATATTTACTGATAAACAGCTACCTATGCAGCATGTTCATGTCGTTCCTACATGAGCTTATATCTCTCTCCCCTCACCACAAATCAGATTCTTATGAGAAGTTCCCAGTACATTATCATTTCCCCTGTGTAATTACATTAACAAGCTCCAGCTGTTTTTATTCTCAGAAGGGATACTCCCTGATATACAGCTGCCTACCCCCTTCGTAATTGAAGGTCGTAAATGAGCTTTTTTCTCCGTTCCCTCACCACAATCCAAATTCTTTTGGGGAGTTACCAGTACAGTAACCATACCAGGAAGTACTTAATTCATTAAGCTACTGCTTTTCTAAATCTCAGTGGAGATATTTACTCATAAACAGCTACCTACGCAGCATGTTCATGTCATTCCGAAATGAGCTTTTATCTCTCTGCCCTCACCACAAATCAGATTCTTCTGAGGAGTTCCCAGTACATTATCCTTTCCCCTGTGTAATTACCTTAACAAGCTCCAGCTGTTTTTATTCTCAGAAGGTTTACTTCCTGATATACAGCTGCCTACCCCCTTCGTAAGTGCAGGTCCTATATGAGCTTTTATCTCTCTCCCCTCACCACAATTCAGATTCTTCTGACGAGTTCACAGTACATTATCCTTTCCCCTGTTTAATTACCTTAACATGCTCCAGCTATTTTTATTCTCAGAAGGGATATTCCCTGATATACAGCTGCCTACCCCCTTCGTTGGTGCAGGTCCTAAATGAGCTTTTTTCTCTGTTCCCTCACCACAATCCATATTCTTTTGGGGAGTTACCAGTACAGTAACCATACCAGGAAGTACTTAATTTATTAAGCTACTGCTTTTCATAATCTCAGTGGAGATATTTACTGATAAACAGCTACCTATGCAGCATGCTCATATCGTTCCTAAATGAGCTTTTATCTCTCTCCCCTCACCACAAATCAGATTCTTCTGAGGAGTTCCCAGTACATTATCCTTTCCCGTGTGGAATTACCTTCACAAGTTCCAGCTGTTTTTATTCTCAGAAGGGATACTCCCTGATATACAGCTGCCTACCCCCTTCGTATGTGCAGGTCCTAAATGAGCTTTTTTCTCTGTTCCCTCACCACAATCCAGATTCTTTTGGGGAGTTACCAGTACAGTAACCATACCAGGAAGTACTTAATTTATTAAGCTACTGCTTTTCTTAATCTCAGTGGAGATATTTACTGATAAACAGCTACCTATGCAGCATGCTCATATCGTTCCTAAATGAGCTTTTATCTCTCTCCCCTCACCACAAATCAGATTCTTCTGAGGAGTTCCCAGTACATTATCCTTTCCCGTGTGGAATTACCTTCACAAGTTCCAGCTGTTTTTATTCTCAGAAGGGATACTCCCTGATATACAGCTGCCTACCCCCTTCGTATGTGCAGGTCCTAAATGAGCTTTTTTCTCTGTTCCCTCACCACAATCCAGATTCTTTTGGGGAGTTACCAGTACAGTAACCATACCAGGAAGTACTTAATTTATTAAGATACTGCTTTTCTTAATCTCAGTGAAGATATTTAATGATAACAGCTGATTACGCAGCATGCTCATGTCGTTCCTAAATGAGCTTTTATCTCTCTCCCCTCACCACAAATCAGATTCTTCTGAGGAGTTCCAAGTACATTACCCTTTCAACTGTGTAATTACCTTACCAAGCTCCAGCTGTTTTTATTCTCAGAAGGTTTCCTCCCTGATGTAGAGCTCCCTACCACCTTCGTAAGTTCAGGTCAAAAATGAGCTTTTTTCTCTGTTCCCTCATCACAATCCAGATTCTTTTGGGGAGTTTCCAGTACAGTAAGCATAGCAGGAATTACTTAATTTATTAAGCTACTGCTTTTCTTAATCTCAGTGGAGATATTTACTGATAAACAGCTACAAACGCAGCATGTTCATGTCTTTCCTAAATGAGTTTTATCTCTCTCCCCTCACCGCAAATCAGATTCTTCTGAGGAGTTCCCAGTACATTATCCTTTCCCCTGTGTAATTGCCTTAACAGTTCCCGGCTGTTTTTATTCTCAGAAGGTTTACTCCCTGATATACAGCTGCCTACCCCCTTCGTAAGTGCAGGTCCTAAATGAGCTTTTTTCTCTGTTCCCTCACCAAAATCCAGATTCTTTTGGGGAGTTACCAGTACAGTAAACATACCAGGAAGTACTTATTTTATTAAGCTACTGCTTTTCTTAATTTCAGTGGAGATATTTAATGATAAACAGCTAAATATGCAGCATGCTCAGGTCGTTCCTAAATGAGCTTTTATCTCTCTCCCCTCACCACAAATCAGATTCTTCTGAGGAGTTCCCAGTACATTATCCTTTCTTCTGTGTAATTACCTTAACCAGCTCCAGCTGTTTTTGTTCTCAGACGGGATACTCCTGATAAACAGCTGCCTACTCCCTTTGTAAATGCAGGTCCTAAATGAGCATTTTTCTCTGTTCCCTCACCACAATCCAGATTCTTTTGGGGAGTTACCAGTACAGTAACCATACCAGGAAGTTCTTAATTTATTAAGCTACTGCTTTTCATAATCTCAGTGGAGATATTTACTGATAAACAGCTACCTAGGCAGCATGTTCATGTCGTTCCTAAATGAGCTTTTATCTCTCTCCCCTCACCACAAATCAGATTCTTCTGAGGAGTTCCCAGTACATTATCCTTTCCCCTGTGTATTTAGCTTAACAAGCTCAAGCTGTTTTTATTCTCAGAAGGTTTACTCCCTAATATTCAGCTGCCTACCCCCTTCGTAAGTGCAGGTCCTAAATGAGTTTTTTTCTCTGTTCCCTCACCACAATCCAGATTCTTTTGGGGAGTTACCAGTACAGTAACCATACCAGGAAGTACTTAATTTATTAAGCTACTGCTTTTCTTAATCTCGGTGGAGATATTTACTGATAAACAGCTACGTATGCAGCATTTTCATTTCGTTCGTAAATGAGCTTTTTTCTCTCTGCCCTCACCACAAATCAGATTCTTTTGAGGAGTTCCCACTACATTATCCTTTCCCCTGTGCAATTACCTTAACAAGCTACAGCGATTTTTATTCTCAGAACTTTTACTCCCTGATATACAGCTGCCTACCACCTTCGTAAGTGCACGCCTTAAATGAGCTTTTTTCTCTGTTCCCTCACCACAATCCAGATTCTTTTGGGTAGTTACCAGTACGGTAACCATACCAGGAAGTACGTAATTTACTAAGCTACTGCTGTTCTTAATCTCAGTGGAGATATTTGGTGATAAACAGCTACCTACGCATCATGTTCATGTCGTTCCTAAATGAGCTTTTATCTTTCTCCACTCACCACGAATCTGATTCTTCTGAGGAGTTCCCAGTACATTATCCTTTCCCCTGTGTATTTACCTTAACAAGCTCCAGCTGCTTTTATATTCAGAAGGGATACTCCCTGATATACAGCTGCCTACCCACTTCGTAAGTGCAGGTCCTAAATGAGCTTTTTTCTCTGTTCCCTCACCACAATCCAGATTCTTCTGAGGAGTTCCCAATACAGTATCATTTCCCCTGTGTAATTACCTTAACAAGCTCCAGCTGTTTTTATTCTCAGAAAGGATACTCCCTGATATACAGCTGCCTACCCACTTCGTAAGTGCAGGTCCTAAATGAGCTTTTTTCTCTGTTCCCTCACCACAATCCAGATTCTTTTGGGGAGTTACCAGTATAGTAACCATACCAGGAAGTACTTAATTTATTAAGCTACTGCTTTTCTTAATCTCAGTGGAGATATTTACTGATAAACAGCTACATATGCAGCATTTTCATGTCGTTCCTAAATGAGCTTTTATCTCTCTCCCCTCACCACAAATCAGATTCTTCTGAGGAGTTCCCAGTACCTTATCCTTTCCCCTGTGTAATTACCTTAACAAGATCCAGCTGTTTTTATTCTCAGAAGGTTTACTCCCTGATATACAGCTGCGTACAACCTTCGTAAGTGCAGGTACTAAATGAGCTTTTTTCTCTTTTCACTCACCACAATCCAGATTCTTTTGGGGAGTTGCCAGTACAGTAACCGTACCAGGAATACTTAATTTATTAAGCTACTGCTTTTCTTAATCTCAGTGGAGATATTTACTGATAAACAGCTACCTATGCAGAATTTTCATGTCGTTCCTAAATGAGCTTTTATCTCTCTCCCCTCACCACAAATCAGATTCTTCTGAGGATTTCCCAGTACATTATCCTTTCCCCTGTGTAATTACCTTAACAAGCTCCAGCTGTTTTTATTCTCAGAAGGGATACTCCCTGATATACAGCTGCCTACCCCCTCCGTAAGTGCAGGTCCTAAATGAGCTTTTTTCTCTGTTCCCTCACCACAATCCAGATTCTTTTGGGTATTTACCAGTACAGTAACCATACCAGGAAGTACTTAATTTATTAAGCTACTGCTTTTCTTAATCTCAGTGGAGATATTTACTGATAAACAGCTACCTATGCAGCATGTTCATGTCGTTCCTGAATGAGGTTTTATCTATCTCCCCTCACTGCAATCAGATTCTTCTCAGGAGTTCCCAGTACATTATCCTTTCGCCTGTGTAATTACCTTAACAAGCTCTAGCTGTTTTTATTCTCAGAAGGGATACTCCCTGATATACAGCTGCCTACCCCCTTCGTATGTGCTTTTTTCTCTGTTCCCTCACCACAATCCAGATTCTTTTGGGGAGTTACCAGTACAGTAACCATACCAGGAAGTACTTAATTTATTAACCTACTGCTTTTCTTAATCTCAGTGAAGATATTTAATGATAACAGCTAACTACGCAGCATGGTCATGTCGTTCCTAAATGAGCTTTTATCTCTCTCCCCTCACCACAAATCAGATTCTTCTGAGGATTTCCCAGTACATTACCCTTTCAACTGTGTAATTACCTTACCAAGCTCCAGCTGTTTTTATTCTCAGAAGGTTTACTCCCTGATGTAGAGCTCCCTACCACCTTCGTAAGTTCAGGTCCTAAATGAGCTTTATTCTCTGTTCCCTCACCACAATCCAGATTCTTTTGGGGAGTTTCCAGTACAGTAAGCATAGCAGGAAATACTTAATTTATTAAGCTACTGCTTTTCTTAATCTCAGTGGAGATATTTACTGATAAACAGCTACAAACGCAGCATGTTCATGTCGTTCCTAAATGAGTTTTATCTCTCTCCCCTCACCGCAAATCAGATTCTTCTGAGGAGTTCTCAGTACATTATCCTTTCCCCTATGTAATTGCCTTAACAGGCTCCGGGTCTTTTTATTCTCAGAAGGTTTACTCCCTGATATACTGCTGCCTACCCCCTTCGTAAGTGCAGGTCCTAAATGAGCTTTTTCTCTGTTCCCTCACCACAATCCAGATTCTTTTGGGGAGTTTCCAGTACAGTAAGCATAGCAGGAAATACTTAATTTATTAAGCTACTGCTTTTCTTAATCTCAGTGGAGATATTTACTGATAAACAGCTACAAACGCAGTATGTTCATGTCGTTCCTAAATGAGCTTTTATCTCTCTCCCCTCACCACAAATCAGATTCTTCTGATGAGTTCCAAGTACATTATCCTTTCTTCTGTGTAATTACCTTAACCAGCTTCAGCTGTTTTTATTCTCAGAAGGGATTCTCCCTGATATACAGCTGCCTACCCCCTTTGTAAATGCAGGTCCTAAATGAGCATTCTTCTCTGTTCCCTCACCACAATCCAGATTCTTTTGGGGAGTTACCAGTACAGTAACCATACCAGGAAGTTCTTAATTTATTAAGCTACTGCTTTTCTTAATCTCAGTGGAGATATTTACTGATAAACAGCTACCTATGCAGCATATTCATGTCGTTCCAAAATGAGCTTTTATCTCTCTCCCCTCACCACAAATAGGATTCTTCTGAGGAGTTCCCAGTACATTATCCTTTCCCCTGTGTAATTACCTTAACAAGCTCCTGCTGTTTTTATTCTCAGAAGGTTTACTCCCTTGTATAGAGCTGCCTACCCCCTTCATAAGTGCAGGTCCAAATGACCTTTATTCTATGTTCCCTCACCACAATCCAGATTCTTTTGGGGAGTTACCAGTACAGTAACCATAAAAGGAAGTACTTAATTTATTAAGCTACTGCTTTTCTTAATCTCAGTGGAGATATTTGCTGATAAACAGCTAAGTATGCAGCATGCTCATGTCTTTCTTAAATGAGCTTTTATCTCTCTCCCCTCACCACAAATCAGATTCTTCTGAGGAGTTCCCAGTACATTACCCTTTCCCCTGTGTAATTACCTTAACAAGCTCCAGCTGTTTTTATTCTCAGAAGGTTTACTCCCTTATATACAGCTGCCCAACCCCTTCGTAAGTGCAGGTCTTAAATGAGCTTTTTTCTCTGTTCCCTCACCACAATCCAGATTATTTTGGGGAGTTACCAGTACAGTAACCATACCAGGAAGTACTTAATTTATTAAGCTACTGCTTTTCTTAATCTCAGTGGAGATATTTACTGATAAACAGCTACCTAAGCAGCATGTACATGTCGTTCCTAAATGAGCTTTTATCTCTCTCCACTCACCACAAATCAGATTCTTTTGGGGAGTTATCAGTACAGTAACCATACTAGGAAGTATTTAATTTATTAAGCTACTGCTTTTCTTAATCTCAGTGGAGATATTTACTGATAAACAGCTACCTACGCAGCATGTTCATGTCGTTCCTAAATGAGCTTTTATCTCTCTCCCCTCACCACAAATCAGTTTCTTCTGAGGATTTCCCAGTACATTATCCCTTACAAGCTCCAGCTGTTTATATTCTCAGAAGGGATACTCCCTGATATACTGCTGACTACCCCCTTCGTAAGTGCAGGTCCTAAATGAGCTTTTTTCTCTGTTCCCACAGCACAATCCAGATTCTTTTGGGGAGTTACCAGTACAGTAAACATACCAGGAAGTACTTAATTTATTAAGCTACTGCTTTTCTTAATCTCAGTGGATATATTTACTGATAAGCAGCTACCTATGCAGAATGTTCATGTCGTTCTTAAATGAGCTTTTATCTCTCTCCCCTCACCACGAATCAGATTCTTCTGAGGAGTTTCTAGTACATTATCCTTTCCCCTGTGTAATTACCTTAACAAGCTCCAGCTGTTTTTATTCTCAGAAGGTTTACTCCCTGATATACAGCTTCCTAAACCCTTCGTAAGTGCAGGTCCTAAATGAGCTTTTTTCTCTGTTCCCTCACCACAATCCAGATTCTTTTGGGGAGTTACCAGTACAGTAACCATACCTGGAAGTACTTAATGTATTAAGTTACTGCTTTTCTTAATCTCAGTGGACATATTTACTGATAAGCAGCTTCCTACGCTGCATGTTGATTTCGTTCATAAATGAGCTTTTATTTCTCTCCCCTCACCACTAATCAGATTCTTCTGAGGAGTTCCCAGTACATTATCCTTTCCCCTGTGTAATTACCTTAACAAGCTCCAGCTGTTTTTATTCTCAGAAGGCTTACTCCCTGATATACAGCTGCCTACCCCATTCGTAAGTGAAGGTGCAAAATGAGCTTTTTTCTCTGTTCCCTCACTACAATCCAAATTCTTTTGGGGAGTTACCAGTACAGTAACCATACCAGGAAGTACTTAATTTATTAAGGTACTGCTTTTCTTAATCTCAGTGGACATATTTACTGATAAACAGCTACCTACGCAGCATGTTCATGTCTTTCATAAATGAGCTTTTATCTTTCTCCACTCACCACAAATCAGATTCTTCTGAGGAGTTCCCAGTACATTATCCTTTTCCCTGTGTAATTACCTTAACAAGCTCCAGCTGTTTTTATTCTCAGAAGGAATACTCTGTGATATACAGCTGCCTACCCCCTTCGTAAGTGCAGGTCCTAAATGAGCTTTTTTCTCTGTTCCCTCACCAAAATCCAGATTCTTTTGGGGAGTTACCAGTACAGTAACCATACCAGGAAGTACTTAATTTATTAAGCTACAGCTTCTCTTAATCTCAGTGGAGATATTTACTGATAAACAGCTACCTATGCAGCATTTTCATGTCGTTCCTAAATGAGCTTTTATCTCTCTCCCCTCACCACGAATCAGATTCTTCTGAGGAGTTCCCAGTACATTATCTTTTCCCCTGCGAAATTTCCTTAACAAGCTCCACGTGTTTTTATTGTCAGAAGGTTTACTCCCTGATATACAGCTGCCTAACCCCTTGGTAAGTGCAGGTCCTAAATGAGCTTTTTTCTCTGTTCCCTCACCACAATCCAGATTCTTTTGGGGAGTTACCAGTACAGTAACCATACCAGGAAGTACTTAATTTATTAAGCTACTGCTTTTCTTAATCTCAGTGGAGATATTTACTGATAAACAGCTACCTATGCAGCATTTTCATGTCGTTCCTAAATGAGCTTTTATCTCTTTCCCCTCCCCACAAATCAGATTCTTCTGAGGAGTTCCCAGTACATTATCCTTTCCCCTGTGTAATTACCTAACAAGCTCCAGCTGTTTTTATTCTCAGAAGGGATACTCCCTGATATACAACGGTCTACCCCTTCGTAAGTGCAGGTCCTAAATGAGCTTTTTTCTCTGTTCCCTCACCACAATCCAGATTCTTTTGGGGAGTTACCAGTACAGGAACCATACCTGAAAGTACTTAATTTCTTAAGCTACTGCTTTTCTTAATCTCAGTGGAGATATTTACTGATAAACAGCTACCTATGCAGCATGTTCATGTCGTTCCTAAATGAGATTTTATCTCTCTCCCCTCACCACAAATCAGATTCTTCTGAGGATTTCCCAGTACATTATCCTTTCCCCTGTGTAATTACCTTTCCAAGCTAAAGCTGTTTTTATTCTCAGAAGGTTTACTTCCTGATGTACAGCTGCCTATCTCCTTCGTAAGTGCAGGTCCTATATGAGCTTTTTTCTCTGTTCACTCACCACAATCCAGATTCTTTTGGGGAGTAACCAGTACAGTAACCATACCAGGAAGTACTTAATTTATTAAGCTACTGCTTTTCTTAATCTCAGTGGAGATATTTACCGATAAACAGCTACCTACGCAGCAAGTTCATGTCGTTCCTAAATGAGCTTTTATCTCTCTGCCTTCACCACAAATCAGATTCTTCTGAGGAGTTTCCAGTACATTATCCTTTCCCCTGTGTAATTACCTTAACAAGCTCCAGCTGTTTTTATTCTCAGAATGGATACTCCCTGATATACAGCTGCCTACCCCCCTTCGTAAGTGCAGTTCCTAAATGAGCTTTTTTCTCTGTTCCCTCACAACAATCCAGATTCTTTTCGGGAGTTACCAGTACAGTAACGATAACAGGAAGTACATAATTTATTAAGCTACTGCTTTTTTTAATCTCAGTGGAGATATTTACTGATAAACAGCAACCTACGCAGCATGTTCATGTCGTTCCTAAATGAGCTTTATCTCTCTCCCCTCACCACAAATCAGTTTCTTCTGAGGATTTCCCAGTACATTACCCTTTCCCCTGTGTAATTACCTTAACAAGCTCCAGCTGTTTTTATTCTCAGAAGGTTTACTCCCTTATATACAGCTGCCCAACCCCTTCGTAAGTGCAGGTCTTAAATGAGCTTTTTTCTCTGTTCCCTCACCACAATCCAGATTCTTTTGGGGAGTTACCAGTACAGTAACCATACCAGGAAGTACTTAATTTATTAAGCTACTGCTTTTCTTAATCTCAGTGGAGATATTTACTGATAAACAGCTACCTATGCAGCATTTTCATGTCGTTCCTAAATGAGCTTTTATCTCTTTCCCCTCCCCACAAATCAGATTCTTCTGAGGAGTTCCCAGTACATTATCCTTTCCCCTGTGTAATTACCTAACAAGCTCCAGCTGTTTTTATTCTCAGAAGGGATACTCCCTGATATACAACGGTCTACCCCTTCGTAAGTGCAGGTCCTAAATGAGCTTTTTTCTCTGTTCCCTCACCACAATCCAGATTCTTTTGGGGAGTTACCAGTACAGGAACCATACCTGAAAGTACTTAATTTCTTAAGCTACTGCTTTTCTTAATCTCAGTGGAGATATTTACTGATAAACAGCTACCTATGCAGCATGTTCATGTCGTTCCTAAATGAGATTTTATCTCTCTCCCCTCACCACAAATCAGATTCTTCTGAGGATTTCCCAGTACATTATCCTTTCCCCTGTGTAATTACCTTTCCAAGCTAAAGCTGTTTTTATTCTCAGAAGGTTTACTTCCTGATGTACAGCTGCCTATCTCCTTCGTAAGTGCAGGTCCTATATGAGCTTTTTTCTCTGTTCACTCACCACAATCCAGATTCTTTTGGGGAGTAACCAGTACAGTAACCATACCAGGAAGTACTTAATTTATTAAGCTACTGCTTTTCTTAATCTCAGTGGAGATATTTACCGATAAACAGCTACCTACGCAGCAAGTTCATGTCGTTCCTAAATGAGCTTTTATCTCTCTGCCTTCACCACAAATCAGATTCTTCTGAGGAGTTTCCAGTACATTATCCTTTCCCCTGTGTAATTACCTTAACAAGCTCCAGCTGTTTTTATTCTCAGAATGGATACTCCCTGATATACAGCTGCCTACCCCCCTTCGTAAGTGCAGTTCCTAAATGAGCTTTTTTCTCTGTTCCCTCACAACAATCCAGATTCTTTTCGGGAGTTACCAGTACAGTAACGATAACAGGAAGTACATAATTTATTAAGCTACTGCTTTTTTTAATCTCAGTGGAGATATTTACTGATAAACAGCAACCTACGCAGCATGTTCATGTCGTTCCTAAATGAGCTTTATCTCTCTCCCCTCACCACAAATCAGTTTCTTCTGAGGATTTCCCAGTACATTACCCTTTCCCCTGTGTAATTACCTTAACAAGCTCCAGCTGTTTTTATTCTCAGAAGGTTTACTCCCTTATATACAGCTGCCCAACCCCTTCGTAAGTGCAGGTCTTAAATGAGCTTTTTTCTCTGTTCCCTCACCACAATCCAGATTATTTTGGGGAGTTACCAGTACAGTAACCATACCAGGAAGTACTTAATTTATTAAGCTACTGCTTTTCTTAATCTCAGTGGAGATATTTACTGATAAACAGCTACCTAAGCAGCATGTACATGTCGTTCCTAAATGAGCTTTTATCTCTCTCCACTCACCACAAATCAGATTCTTTTGGGGAGTTATCAGTACAGTAACCATACTAGGAAGTATTTAATTTATTAAGCTACTGCTTTTCTTAATCTCAGTGGAGATATTTACTGATAAACAGCTACCTACGCAGCATGTTCATGTCGTTCCTAAATGAGCTTTTATCTCTCTCCCCTCACCACAAATCAGTTTCTTCTGAGGATTTCCCAGTACATTATCCCTTACAAGCTCCAGCTGTTTATATTCTCAGAAGGGATACTCCCTGATATACTGCTGACTACCCCCTTCGTAAGTGCAGGTCCTAAATGAGCTTTTTTCTCTGTTCTCTCACCACAATCCAGATTGTTTTGGGGAGTTACCAGTACAGTAAACATACCAGGAAGTACTTAATTTATTAAGCTACTGCTTTTCTTAATCTCAGTGGATATATTTACTGATAAGCAGCTACCTATGCAGAATGTTCATGTCGTTCTTAAATGAGCTTTTATCTCTCTCCCCTCACCACGAATCAGATTCTTCTGAGGAGTTTCTAGTACATTATCCTTTCCCCTGTGTAATTACCTTAACAAGCTCCAGCTGTTTTTATTCTCAGAGGGTTTACTCCCTGATATACAGCTTCCTAAACCCTTCGTAAGTGCAGGTCCTAAATGAGCTTTTTTCTCTGTTCCCTCACCACAATCCAGATTCTTTTGGGGAGTTACCAGTACAGTAACCATACCAGGAAGTACTTAATGTATTAAGTTACTGCTTTTCTTAATCTCAGTGGACATATTTACTGATAAGCAGCTTCCTACGCTGCATGTTCATTTCGTTCATAAATGAGCTTTTATTTCTCTCCCCTCACCACTAATCAGATTCTTCTGAGGAGTTCCCAGTACATTATCCTTTCCCCTGTGTAATTACCTTAACAAGCTCCAGCTGTTTTTATTCTCAGAAGGTTTACTCCCTGATATACAGCTGCCTACCCCATTCGTAAGTGAAGGTGCAAAATGAGCTTTTTTCTCTGTTCCCTCACTACAATCCAAATTCTTTTGGGGAGTTACCAGTACAGTAACCATACCAGGAAGTACTTAATTTATTAAGGTACTGCTTTTCTTAATCTCAGTGGACATATTTACTGATAAACAGCTACCTACGCAGCATGTTCATGTCTTTCATAAATGAGCTTTTATCTTTCTCCACTCACCACAAATCAGATTCTTCTGAGGAGTTCCCAGTACATTATCCTTTTCCCTGTGTAATTACCTTAACAAGCTCCAGCTGTTCTTATTCTCAGAAGGAATACTCTGTGATATACAGCTGCCTACCCCCTTCGTAAGTGCAGGTCCTAAATGAGCTTTTTTCTCTGTTCCCTCACCAAAATCCAGATTCTTTTGGGGAGTTACCAGTACAGTAACCATACCAGGAAGTACTTAATTTATTAAGCTACAGCTTCTCTTAATCTCAGTGGAGATATTTACTGATAAACAGCTACCTATGCAGCATTTTCATGTCGTTCCTAAATGAGCTTTTATCTCTCTCCCCTTACCACGAATCAGATTCTTCTGAGGAGTTCCCAGTACATTATCTTTTCCCCTGCGAAATTTCCTTAACAAGCTCCACGTGTTTTTATTGTCAGAAGGTTTACTCCCTGATATACAGCTGCCTAACCCCTTGGTAAGTGCAGGTCCTAAATGAGCTTTTTTCTCTGTTCCCTCACCACAATCCAGATTCTTTTGGCGAGTTCCCAGTACAGTAACCATACCAGGAAGTACTTAATTTATTAAGCTACTGCTTTTCTAAATCTCAGTGGAGATATTTTCTAATAAACAGCTACCTACGCAGCATGTTCATGTCGTTCTTATATGAGCTTTTATCTCTCTCCCCTCACCACAAATCAGTTTCTTCTGAGGATTTCCCAGTACATTATCCTTTCCCCTGTGTAATTACCTTAACAAGCTCCAGCTGTTTTTATTCTCAGAAGGGATACTCCCGGATATACAGCTGCCTACCCCCTTCGTAAGTGCAGGTCCTAAATGAGCTTTTTTCTCTGTTCCCTCACCACAATCCAGATTCTTTTGGGGAGTTACCAGTACAGTAACCATACCAGGAAGTACTTAATTTATTAAGCTACTGCTTTTCTTAATCTCAGTGGAGATATTTACTGATAAACAGCTACCTAAGCAGCATGTTCATGTCGTTCCTAAATGAGCTTTTATCTCTCTCCCCTCACCACAAATCAGATTATTTTGGGGAGTTACCAGTACAGTAACCATACTAGGAAGTATTTAATTTATTAAGCTACTGCTTTTCTTAATATCAGTGGAGATATTTACTGATAAACAGCTACCTAAGCAGCATGTTCATGTCGTTCTTAAATGAGCTATTATCTCGCTCCCCTCACCACAAATCAGATTCTTCTGAGGAATTCCCAGTAAATTATCCTTTCCCCTGTGTAATTACCTTAACAAGCTCCAGCTGTTTTTATTCTCAGAAGGTTTACACCCTGATATACAGCTGCCTAACCCCTTCGTAAGTGCAGTTCCTAAATGAGCATTTTTCTCTGTTCCCTCACCCCAATCCAGATTCTTTTGGGGAGTTACCAGTACAGTAACCATACCAGGAAGAACTTAATTTATTACGCTACTGCTTTTCTTAATCTTAGTGGAGATATTTTCTGATAAACAGCTACCTAAGCAGCATGTTCATGTCGTTCTTAAATGAGCTTTTATCTCTATCCCCTCACCACAAATCAGATTCTTCTGAGGAATTCCCAGTACATTATCCTTTCCCCTGTGTAATTACCTTACAAGTTCCAGGTGTTTATATTCTCAGAATGGATACTCCCTGATATACTGCTGACTACCCCCTTCGTAAGTGCAGGTCCTAAATGAGCTTTTTTCTCTGTTCCCACAGCACAATCCAGATTCTTTTGGGGAGTTACCAGTACAGTAAACATACCAGGAAGTACTTAATTTATTAAGCTACTGCTTTTCTTAATCTCAGTGGATATATTTACTGATAAGCAGCTACCTATGCAGAATGTTCATGTCGTTCCTAAATGAGCTTTTATCTCTCTCCCCTCACCACAAATCAGATTCTTCTGAGGAGTTCCCAGTACATTATCCTTTCCCCGGCGAAATTACCTTAACAAGCTCCACCTGTTTTTATTGTCAGAAGGTTTACTCCCTGATATACAGCTGCCTAACCCCTTTGTAAGTGCAGGTCATAAATGAGCTTTTTTCTCTGTTCTCTCACCACAATCCAGATTGTTTTGGGGGGTTACCAGTACAGTAACCATACCAGGAAGTACTTAATTTATTAATCTACTGCTTTTCTTAATCTCAGTGGAGATATTTACTGATAAACAGCTACCTATGCAGCATTTTCATGTCGTTCCTAAATGAGCTTTTATCTCTCTCCCCTCCACGAATCAGATTCTTCTGAGGAGTTTCTAGTACATTATATTTCCCCTGTGTAATTACCTTAACAAGCTCCAGCTGTTTTTATTCTCAGAAGGTTTACTCCCTGATATACAGCTTCCTAAACCCTTCGTAAGTGCAGGTCCTAAATGAGCTTTTTTCTCTGTTCCCTCACCACAATCCAGATTCTTTTGGGGAGTTACCAGTACAGTAACCATACCAGGAAGTACTTAATGTATTAAGTTACTGCTTTTCTTAATCTCAGTGGACATATTTACTGATAAGCAGCTACCTACGCAGCATGATCATTTCGTTCATAAATGAGCTTTTATTTCTCTCACCTCACCACTAATCAGATTCTTCTGAGGAGTTCCCAGTACATTATCCTTTCCCCTGTGTAATTACCTTAACAAGCTCCAGCTGTTTTTATTCTCAGAAGGTTTACTCCCTGATATACAGCTGCCTACCCCATTCGTAAGTGAAGGTCCAAAATGAGCTTTTTTCTCTGTTCCCTCACTACAATCCAAATTCTTTTGGGGAGTTACCAGTACAGTAACCATACCAGGAAGTACTTAATTTATTAAGGTACTGCTTTTCTTAATCTCATTGGACATATTTACTGATAAACAGCTACCTACGCAGCATGTTCATGTCTTTCCTAAATGAGCTTTTATCTTTCTCCACTCACCACAAATCAGATTCTTCTGAGGAGTTCCCAGTACATTATCCTTTCCCCTGTGTAATTACCTTAACAAGCTCCAGCTGTTCTTATTCTCAGAAGGAATACTCTGTGATATACAGCTGCCTACCCCCTTCGTAAGTGCAGGTCCTAAATGAGCTTTTTTCTCTGTTCCCTCACCAAAATCCAGATTCTTTTGGGGAGTTACCAGTAAAGTAACCATACCAGGAAGTACTTAATTTATTAAGCTACAGCTTCTCTTAATCTCAGTGGAGATATTTACTGATAAACAGCTACCTATGCAGCATTTTCATGTCGTTCCTAAATGAGCTTTTATCTCTCTCCCCTCACCACGAATCAGATTCTTCTGAGGAGTTCCCAGTACATTATCCTTTCCCCTGCGAAATTTCCTTAACAAGCTCCACGTGTTTTTATTGTCAGAAGGTTTACTCCCTGATATACAGCTGCCTAACCCCTTTGTAAGTGCAGGTCCTAAATGAGCTTTTTTCTCTGTTCCCTCACCACAATCCAGATTCTTTTGGGGAGTTACCAGTACAGTAACCATACCAGGAAGTACTTAATTTATTAAGCTACTGCTTTTCTTAATCTCAGTGGAGATATTTACTGATAAACAGCTACCTATGCAGCATTTTCATGTCGTTCCTAAATGAGCTTTTATCTCTCTCCCCTCACCACAAATCAGATTCTTCTGAGGAGTTCCCAGTACATTATCCTTTCCCCTGTGTAATTACCTAACAAGCTCCAGCTGTTTTTATTCTCAGAATTGATACTCCCTGATATACAACGGTCTACCCCTTCGTAAGTGCAGGTCCTAAATGAGCTTTTTTCTCTGTTCCCTCACCACAATCCAGATTCTTTTGGGGAGTTACCAGTACAGGAACCATACCTGAAAGTACTTAATTTCTTAAGCTACTGCTTTTCTTAATCTCAGTGGAGATATTTACTGATAAACAGCTACCTATGCAGCATGTTCATGTCGTTCCTAAATGAGATTTTATCTCTCTCCCCTCACCACAAATCAGATTCTTCTGAGGATTTTCCAGTACATTATCCTTTCCCCTGTGTAATTACCTTTCCAAGCTAAAGCTATTTTTATTCTCAGAAGGTTTACTTCCTGATGTACAGCTGCTTATCTCCTTCGTAACTGCAGGTCCTATATGAGCTTTTTTCTCTGTTCACTCACCACAATAGAGATTCTTTTGGGGAGTAACCAGTACAGTAACCATACCAGGAAATACTTAATTTATTAAGCTACTGCTTTTCTTAATCTCAGTGGAGATATTTACCGATAAACAGCTACCTACGCAGCATGTTCATGTCGTTCCTAAATGAGCTTTTATCTCTCTGCCTTCACCACAAATCAGATTCTTCTGAGGAGTTTCCAGTACATTATCCTTTCCCCTGTGTAATTACCTTAACAAGCTCCAGCTGTTTTTATTCTCAGAATGGATACTCCCTGATATACAGCTGCCTACCCCCCTTCGTAAGTGCAGTTCCTAAATGAGCTTTTTTCTCTGTTCCCTCACCACTATCCAGATTCTTTTCGGGAGTTACCAGTACAGTAACGATAACAGGAAGTACATAATTTATTAAGCTACTGCTTTTTTTAATCTCAGTGGAGATATTTACTGATAAACAGCTACCTACACAGCATGTTTATGTCGTTCATAAATGAGCTTTTATCTCTCTCCCCTCACCACAAATCAGATTCTTTTGAGGAGTTCCCAGTACATTATCCTTTCCCCTGTGTAATTACCTAAAGAAGCTCCAGCTATTTTTATTCTCAGAAGGTTTACTCCCTGATATTCAGCTGCCTACCCCCTTCGTAAGTGCAGGTCCTAAATGAGCTTTTTTCTCTGTTCCCTCACCACAATCCAGATTATTTTGGGGAGTTACCAGTACAGTAACCATACCAGGAAGTACTTAATTTATTAAGCTACTGCTTTTCTTAATCTCAGTGGAGATATTTTCTGATAAACAGCTACCTACGCAGCATGTTCATGTCGTTCCTAAATGAGCTTTTATCTCTCTCCCCTCACCACAAATCAGTTTCTTCTGAGGATTTCCCAGTACATTATCCTTTCCCCTGTGTAATTACCTTAACAAGCTCCAGCTGTTTTTATTCTCAGAAGGGATACTCCCGGATATACAGCTGCCTACCCCCTTCGTAAGTGCACGTCCTAAATGAGCTTTTTTCTCTGTTCCCTCACCACAATCCAGATTCTTTTGGGGAGTTACCAGTACAGTAACCATACCAGGAAGTACTTAATTTATTAAGCTACTGCTTTTCTTAATCTCAGTGGAGATATGTACTGATAAACAGCTACCTAAGCAACATGTTCATGTCGTTCCTAAATGAACTTTTATCTCTCTCCCCTCACCACAAATCAGATTCTTTTGGGGAGTTACCAGTACAGTAACCAACTAGGAAGTATTTAATTTATTTAGCTACTGCTTTTCTTAATATCAGTGGAGATATTTACTGGTAAACAGCTACCTACGCAGCATGATCATGTGGGTCCTAAATGAGCTTTTATCTCTCTCCCCTCACCGCAATTCAGATTCTTCTGAGGAGTTCCCAGTACATTACCCTTTCCCCTGTGTAATTACCTTAACAAGCTCCAGCTGTTTTTATTCTCAGAAGGTTTACTCCCTTATATACAGCTGCCCAACCCCTTCGTAAGTGCAGGTCTTAAATGAGCTTTTTTCTCTGTTCCCTCACCACAATCCAGATTCTTTTGGGGAGTTACCAGTACAGTAACCATACCAGGAAGTACTTAATTTATTAAGCTACTGCTTTTCTTAATCTCAGTGGAGATATTTACTGATAAACAGCTACCTATGCAGCATTTTCATGTCGTTCCTAAATGAGCTTTTATCTCTCTCCCCTCACCACAGATCAGATTCTTCTGAGGAGTTCCCAGTACATTATCCTTTCCCCTGTGTAATATCCTTAACAAGCTCCGGCTGTTTTTATTCTCAGAAGGGATACTCCCTGATATACAGCTGCCTACCCCCTTCGTAAGTGCATGTCCTAAATGAGCTTTTTTCTCTGTTCCCTCACCACAATCCAGATTCTTTTGGCGAGTTCCCAGTACAATAACCATACCAGGAAGTACTTAATTTATTAAGCTACTGCTTTTCTTAATCTCAGTGGAGATATTTTCTAATAAACAGCTACCTAAGCAGCATGTTCATGTCGTTCTTAAATGAGCTTTTATCTCTCTCCCCTCACCACAAATCAGTTTCTTCTGAGGATTTCCCAGTACATTATCCTTTCCCCTGTGTAATTACCTTAACAAGCTCCAGCTGTTTTTATTCTCAGAAGGGATACTCCCGGATATACAGCTGCCTACCCCCTTCGTAAGTGCAGGTCCTAAATGAGCTTTTTTCTCTGTTCCCTTACCACAATCCAGATTCTTTTGGGGAGTTACCAGTACAGTAACCATACCAGGAAGTACTTAATTTATTAAGCTACTGCTTTTCTTAATCTCAGTGGAGATATGTACTGATAAACAGCTACCTAAGCAGCATGTTCATGTCGTTCCTAAATGAGCTTTTATCTCTCTCCCCTCACCACAAATCAGATTATTTTGGGGAGTTACCAGTACAGGAACCATACTAGGAAGTATTTAATTTATTAAGCTACTGCTTTTCTTAATATCAGTGGAGATATTTACTGATAAACAGCTACCTAAGCAGCATGTTCATGTCGTTCTTAAATGAGCTTTTATCTCGCTCCCTCACCACAAATCAGATTCTTCTGAGGAATTCCCAGGAAATTATCCTTTCCCCTGTGTAATTACCTTAACAAGCTCCAGCTGTTTTTATTCTCAGAAGGTTTACACCCTGATATACACCTGCCTAACCCCTTCGTAAGTGCAGTTCCTAAATGAGCATTTTTCTCTGTTCCCTCACCCCAATCCACATTCTTTTGGGGAGTTACCAGTACAGTAACCATACCAGGAAGAACTTAATTTATTACGCTACTGCTTTTCTTAATCTTAGTGGAGATATTTTCTGATAAACAGCTACCTAAGCAGCATGTTCATGTCGTTCTTAAATGAGCTTTTATCTCTATCCCCTCACCACAAATCAGATTCTTCTGAGGAATTCCCAGTACATTATCCTTTCCCCTGTGTAATTACCTTACAACCTCCAGCTGTTTATATTCTCAGAATGGATACTCCCTGATATACTGCTGACTACCCCCTTCGTAAGTGCAGGTCCTAAATGAGCTTTTTTCTCTGTTCCCACAGCACAATCCAGATTCTTTTGGGGAGTTACCAGTACAGTAAACATACCAGGAAGTACTTAATTTATTAAGCTACTGCTTTTCTTAATCTCAGTGGATATATTTACTGATAAGCAGCTACCCCCTATGCAGAATGTTCATGTCGTTCCTAAATGAGCTTTTATCTCTCTCCCCTCACCACAAATCAGATTCTTCTGAGGAGTTCCCAGTACATTATCCTTTCCCCGGCGAAATTACCTTAACAAGCTCCACCTGTTTTTATTGTCAGAAGGTTTACTCCCTGATATACAGCTGCCTAACCCCTTTGTAAGTGCAGGTCATAAATGAGCTTTTTCTCTGTTCTCTCACCACAATCCAGATTGTTTTGGAGGGTTACCAGTACAGTAACCATACCGGGAAGTACTTAATTTATTAATCTACTGCTTTTCTTAATCTCAGTGGAGATATGTACTGATAAACAGCTACCTAAGCAGCATGTTCATGTCGTTCCTAAATGAGCTTTTATCTCTCTCCCCTCACCACAAATCAGATTCTTTTGGGGAGTTACCAGTACAGTAACCATACTAGGAAGTATTTAATTTATTAAGCTACTGCTTTTCTTA
>NW_025957211.1:0-133452 GCF_023159225.1 Perognathus longimembris pacificus | reverse complement strand
TCTGTTCATATCATGGATATCACTACAACACCGGATCAGATTAGCAAATATAAAACTCTAATCGGCTTCCCCAAAATTCAATTGACTTCACAATAGAATGCCTAAGATTGTGAAAGCATATCTCAGGAGTAGTTGGAGGAACAATACAATCCAAGAGTTTTCTATCAGGGAAGGAGAATCTCATGACAAAGTGCTTAAGATTGGCCAACAAACAGAGGAAACCCTTAGGAGGAGTTTTCCTCAACTGGACCCCAGGAGTTCCAGGAAAGGGTGTCAGAAATCCTTGCTGAGGCTAAGTCTCCCTCTGTTCAATGGGATGTCATAGTTCCACTGTCTATGCTTTTGGATTTGGGAGATCTTGTTGAACTAGCGGAGTGAATGTGTGTGTATTTCTGCTTGTTTGTGGTTGTGTGTAGGTGAGTTTTCCTCAACTGGACCCCAGGAGTTCCAGGAAAGGGTGTCAGAAATCCTTGCTGAGGCTAAGTCTCCCTCTATTCAATGGGATGTCATAGTTCCACTATCTATGCATGTGGATTTGGGAGATCTTGTTGATCTAGGGGTGTGAATGTGTGTGTATTTCTGCTTGTTTGGGTTGTGTGTAGGTGAGCTTTTAGGTAAAGGACCTGCAAATCATTACTTGTGGGGCACTCCCGCCCCAGGTGCTTTGTATCATTAATAGGCGATTCTACTCCTCCCCTTCTGCCGCCCTCCCACCCGTTTAAAAGTGCAGCTCTTTCTACCATTAAATGAGTCTTAGCATTGACTTGGTTCCCAGACTGTCTGTTTGTCCTCTGAGGAAAGTGGGGCTGGGATAGAAGTCTGTCTGCCCTCTTTTCCTCTTCTTGGCTCATCAGGGAGGGGTGTTTTTTCCCAACTCTCTGCAGTACACGAGAGCTTGGGAGACTAAACACCCCCACATTCACTCATGGCTGTCAAGTAGCTTCTACATTTCAACAGCAGTTCTTATTTCTCAGCCTGCTGTAACTGTGGAATTGTAATAATATGTCATTTTCAGTGCTCAGGACCTATCACAATGAAACCTAGGTTTTATTATATCCAAGAATCGCTTGTGGGGCTGGGGATATAGCCTAGTGGCAAGAGTGCCTGCCTCGGATACAGGAGGCCCTAGGTTCGATTCCCCAGCACCACATATACAGAAAACAGCCAGAAGCAGCACTGTAGCTCAAGTGGCAGAGTGCTAGCCTTGAGCGGGAAGAAGCCAGGGATAGTGCTCAGGCCTTGAGTCCATGGCCCAGGACTGGCAAAAAATAAATAAATAAATAAATAAAAGAATGGCTTGCAGTTGCTATGGCTGGAATAGGACCCTATGTTTACACTTGCACTGCTTTTTACCTCAAGGCTTGGGGCTCATTATTCTGTATGCAGTATTGAAGAGTCCATTAGTAAATAGATGAGAAATGATAATGAAATCATGCACATTATCTCACAGGTTTCCATCTGAAACAATTTTATTTCTTCACCTCTCTAAGTTAATTGAAATAGAAAAAAATGGCAGATAATTTCACAGAAGATGAGTTGCAGCATTGTAGGGTATCTACAGTTTATCCATTTTATACTCGCATCCACTTGTGAGATGACAACATCAAAGTATTGTGCTTTTATCTGTAGCTTCCCTTCCTGCAGATATAGTGTCACAGGCATTCCTTGTGCCAGCATTAGCTCTTTCTGTGAGATCATCTCATACAGTGAAAATTGCCAACCCTAATAATGTCAGCAACTGAATTTTCAGGAACATTTTCATAATCATGTTTTCAGACAGGACTTGTACATTGTCCCTGTCATTATGAAACACTGACTAACATGCTTATTGTTGGAAGACTCATGTTAATATAACAGATCTGTCATCAACTTCCATCACATTTGGGAAGTGCAAGTACGCAGCCCTCGGCTCTGGACATTAAGCTAGAAAGGCAAGAGGCAGTGAATGCCAAAAAATAACTTTTAGGCGTAGCAGAGTCTGACCAGCTGATTGATTCCCATGTCAATGTGCAGGATTCTATTGGACTCATAGGTACACACATTATCCACAGAGGAAAATTCAGTCTCCAATTTAGGATAAAAGGATTAGCATCAGAGTTTCTAGGAAAGCTTCTGACTGGTTACCTAGCACATGGTAGGAGACCAAAGACGTTTTTGTGATGTCACAGAATGCTCATTATGGTCTAGCTGTGTGCTAGACCTACTTGAGCAGACATAGCTACCCTCTAGGACTCCTTAAGCTGCAGTGTACCCTACTCTGCAGATGGGATGAGGACTTGAACATGCAGGAAACTGACATGAAGGAACATTTTTCAAATGTGCCTAATACGTTCCAACAGAGCTGTACAGGTGCAGAGACCTCCAACCTACCCTCCTGGTGGGAACCCTCACTCGTAGAGGAGGCGGCATTAAGGTCTGTGGTTGAGGAATTGGCTTTTCAAGCTTTGTGTCAGGCATCTTGGGTCCAAGGACTACCATCCCAGGATTGTGACTTGGAATCGGTTCCAGACCCTGATTTTCTTTCCCTGACTTTTCCCAGAAAGCTTTGGACAATAGTAGAAAGTGACAAATTCAAGTCAATTTGGTGGGGTGAGGAGGGAACTTCTGTTGTGATTAATGAAGATCTATTTAAAGAAGAAATTTTGGGACGAAAATATCCTTTCAAGATATTTGAAACGAACAGCATGAAAAGTGTAATTCGACAGCTGAATCTGTACGGGTTCAGTAAACTTCATCACCAATTTGATCGTTCTGCTTCTCTGCTTGACTTCTTGACTGAGGAAGAGGAAGGCTCGTCTTTAAGGAAGGTAATTTCAATTTTCTTTTCCCTTACATAGCTATGCATACCTCTCTTGGTACACCTGTTTCTTCTATCAGTGAACTAGAGAAATACCAAAGCTCAAATTACTTTCAAATGTAACGGAAAGGGCTGGGAATATGGCCTATGGCAAGAGTGCTTGCCTCCTACACAAGAAGCTCTCAGTTCAATTCCCCAGCACCACATATATGTGGAAAACGGCTAGAAGGGTCGCTGTGGCTCAGGTCGTGGAGTGCTAGCCTTGAGCGGGAAGAAGACAGGGACGGTGCTTAGACCCTGAGTCCCAGGCCCAGGACTGGCCAAACAAAATGTAACGGAAAGAAAGGTTCAGTTCGTAAAGAACAAATTTTGACTTCACCATTAGAATTTACAGAAATATCACTAGCCAATTAGAATTACACCTTTGGACTGTGTACAAAACCACATAACAGAATCTCTGTGTTCAACGTGGCAGATCCAATTGGTTCAGAACATTGTTGTATTTATCTGTTTCTCTTCTACTAAGCCCTGCATATAGTTAAAGTATTTATGCGTCAATTGACTCCTTTGCCATTGAGAGTAAATGGTAATTCATCTCCTTTGGCTAGGTTTGGCTCTGAGTCTCTCTGCTTCAAATGTCTCCAAGTAACTTTCTCCTTTTGTTTTAGTTTCTGTGCTACCAGAATCCAAATTTCAAACAAGGATGTCCTGAACTGTTAGCAAGAATAAGACGAAAAGTCAGGATTAAATAGTTTTCTGTAACAAGTGAATCATTGCCTGTGCAGCTGGATGAACAACTGCACCTGGGACATGAGGGAAATGCCAGTAATCCCAAAACAGATTTAGTCTCTGACACTAGTACTGAAGGAATCCTTTCAACATCACGAAGTTCACTGCTGTCTCATAGACCCCAGCCATCTGGCACACACATGCTGGCAACTGCAGCACATTTACTCAAAAATGACAATCCTGTCAGAGATTCTTCCGTCAGACATTCACACAAAAAGTTTATGGATCAGGGAGCCATGTCTAGTCATTTGACCACACTTCATGTGCTGTCAAACAACAGCTCCCTCCAGGCACATGACTGCTTTGTGAATTTTGATAAAAGTTATAATTCTCAATATCAAAAATCACATCGATTATCAAACGATAATTTCAGAGAGATGATGCCAACTTCAGCTATTCCAATTGGATATTCTTATTTTATGGCCTACGAATCGCCACATTCAAGCATGCTAGTGACAGCATCCAATCAACTGTGCTCCAATGCCACCACACGCGAAATATCTGCCGCAGCATTTTCAAAATATCATCATATAATAGCACCAGTTTACAAGGAACAGAAAGAGAGTAATATCCCAAGCCAGTGCCAGAGTTGGGAGGAAAATTAATTTCGATGTGTATTGTTATAATGAATAAAGACTCTGCCCAGCTTTATTGAAGCAATGAAGGGTCATTCAACTGTATTGTTTCTTATAGGCCAATAGCAAATAAAACTAAAATGTTGCTTTATTTCAACAGTGGGATGTGCTTCATCTCATGTTTTCAGACATCAATATGTTGAGACTACCACTTGGGCTGTAAAAACCCAAACTTCTCAAGGCATTTCCATGCATTTATCTAAGAGGTTAGCATCATTGCCAATTGACCATTAGTTCAAATTAAACTATAGCACAAATAATGTGTTATATTCAAATGGAAATGACTCACTACCCGGGGTGACAAATGAGCTAGTTACTCCAGTCACACAAACCTTAGTGAAAGAGATCAACAAACAAACATGTGCTTCAATTTGAAACTGACCAAGACGTGTTCCAAAGGATATATGAAACTTAGGCAAACATGGGTGAACAATTGGCCATTTTCCCATTTCTATCCATTCCCCTCAAGGAGCCTTGTTTACTTACAGCTCCACTATTCATATAACTGGCATCTACATGCATGCATGTGTTGCACATTGATGATCAATTTGTCCTCATTCTGGTCGTCTTGGGTTACCAATATTAAACAGGAAGTGCATAATGACCAAAGCATATTAGACATGAGTATGTCCTTTTTGCCACATGGCAACAGCATACTCTACAACAGAATCGTAGTAGCAAGTAGCCACAGTGTTCCCAATGATGATGAAAAAAGATTAAAAAAAGATAAGAGGTGATATACCAAAAATCCGGAGCTAAGGAAGGTACCAAGTAAGAAGGAAAGTTGTGGAACTAGAGAAAGGAGAGGGAAGCAATGAATGATATAAAGAAAAGGGATGGAGTGATGAAACACAGGAAGACAAGAATTCAGGAAAGAAGACAGGAGAGAAGGTAGTAAGGAGGGAAGGAATGCAGGCAGGCAATGAGGCAGGGACAGATGGATTGTGGTTTGTATCAACAGTGTGAGGGATGGAGTTATAGGTGGAAGTATGGAGAAAGAAGGATCCAAAAGGAATCCTGGGGAAGGAGAGAGTGACAAACAGAGATAAGGAGGGAAGAAAAGAAATCAGGAAGGAGTGAAACAGAAAGGAAGGAAAGATGAGAACAAGGGAGACTGGGTGGGACATAGGAGTAAGGAACCATGAAAGCAGTGAGAGGGAAGATGAAAAGGAATTGATACTTCATGGGAAGCAATGAAATTCATAAAAATACATTGTACATTTATAAAGATGTGTTTTTACTTGGACACTCCTTAGTACATTGATACCAAATATTCAGTATCGAAATAAATATTAATTGCCCTACTGGAGCAATAACTTCCAAAGAGATAGAATAAGTAATCAACAGCCTTCCAAAAAAAAAAAAAAAAAAAGGCGAGGCTCAGATGGATTCTCCTAGTATTCCATAAAAATCTTTAAGGAAGAACTATTAGCAATACTCCTCAAGTTCCTTAGAAAAATGGAAACAAAGGGAGAAATCCCACAATAATTCTTTCAATCTAAACTAATATTCATGCTGAAGACATGCAATGACCCAACAAAAAAAATACAATAACGGACCTCCCTCACATTTGAACACAGATGTAAAGCTCCTTATCAAAATATAAGCTAACAGAATCCTGAAGAAGATGAAACAAATTCTACACCATATTCAAATAGTTTACACCTCACAAACACAAGCGAATTTAACATTTACAAAGCTTTAAAGGTAATTCACTGCATTAACAGAGCTAAGACCAAGAATAATATCATCATCTCAGTCGATACCCAAAAACTTTCGAGAAAAACACAATACCCATTCAAGTTATAAGCCCTGGAGTAAATAGATATAGAAGGAATATTATTTAAAACAATACAAGCCATATAAAACAGAACACCTACTGATATCATACTAATGAGGAGAAACTAAAAGCACTTCCTCTTAAAACAGCAACAAGACAAGGATGCCCACTCTCCTTATGTCTATTCATTATATTTCTGGCACAGAGCCCCACACTCTGTGTGATTAAAGCACACAACAGCGACCATGGAGAAATCCTCCAGACAAGAGAAGACAGATGCAGATTGCAGGCTGAACACGGACTGGCTGAAATCGCAGAAAAAGCATGAGTACCCCACAGAAGTCATTATCACTCATGCCCACAGATCAGCTTCCTTCTGAAAGCTAGCTCTCCCCCACTGCCACAGCAAAGTGCCATCTTTCACACAGGCATAGGGTCAGAACAGATTGGAACTAAAGTGGGCCTGGGGAAAGTGAGGACAAAGGGGCCATCTTTGAAGAGGTCAATGGACCCAGCTGTGAGAGCCAGCTCCACTTAGGAGAATGACCCCTGCTCAGGCAGAAGCCACTTCCTGGGCCACAGCTCACATACTTGGGTGAATTCAGCCAGAGGTGCCCCGCCCTGCCCACCAGAATTTCTAAAGTAAAATGGAAATGTTGAGCAGCTACTGGCAGCAAAGAACAACCAGATGGGAGAATAAACAGGTACTGTGACAGATAAGTGGTCCCAGCACAGAGGAAGCCCAATTCCCAGCTGGAAACAGCTGAATTCCAAAGCAAGCTCTGCCCAATAAGGCGCCCAGATAAGGAGGTAAGAAACTCGCCCAAGCAAGGGACTCTCAGCCAGGTAAACCAGGCCAGAGACACCGCCTGCTGAGTCCACAGCCTATTCAAAGCCAGGCACTAAAGGCAGCAGCCACAATCCAGAGGACAGCAGCCATGGTTCCTAAGACTGTTCATGTCCCCCATCTATAGAGGACACCCAAGTACTACATGCAAGCTGTGCAAAGAACAAAGCCTTAGCATTTCACTAGCTGGGGACCAGGATCAAAGCATATCCACCCCCTGCGAACTAAAAGCAAGTCAAACCAGCCAAGGAGAAAAATAGACGGCAGATCATCTCTAGGAACCCAGAGGCTGTAGAAAGCCCACCCAAACTATTTTTAAACATATTCTAAAACTTTTCTTTTGTTTTAATTTATGATACGTTGTGTTTTAGTTTTCT
Source organism: Perognathus longimembris pacificus (assembly GCF_023159225.1). Classification (NCBI taxonomy): domain Eukaryota; kingdom Metazoa; phylum Chordata; class Mammalia; order Rodentia; family Heteromyidae; genus Perognathus; species Perognathus longimembris. The sequence goes on along the minus strand of NW_025957211.1, from coordinate 126,227 downwards.
ATTTTTGTTTGTTTTATCAGGTCTTTTGGTAGTTTTTCTGGGGGATTTTTGATAATATTTTCTCTTTTGTACCTTTGTCTTCCATTATTTTTTTTTTGTTACTCTTCATTCCCTTTTTTCAAAATTACTTTCTTATGAATAACACCTTACTCTTTTCTGATAACTATCCATGTCTATCATTTTAACTCTGGTATTAGTACTGGATCTACTCTTCTTCCCATTTCCATCTTACTTGAAGTAAACCAAAATCATCATCCCCTCATACATTTTACTCTATTCTCTTTACAACCTCTAATTAACACTCGTGATTTACTTCCAGGACCTCCAGATTCCATTGAACCTTGGTTATTGGATAGAGGGTATACTGTTCAATCCGAGTGATTCCAAAGGGTTCATAGAGAAACTCAGTCAGTTTAAAAAGAACCTGATATAAAGGACAAATATTGCTCATAGGTTTGTAACAGTTACTAAGTAACTACTGAATACAGGGCTCAGGATTGGTTGTTAAATTGATATTGTATTCTTTAGGAACACCAAATCTAATTTTTTATACAGGTATACATGGTATCTGTATATAATTGTGAACTTCTAAGATTCACATAACAGTGCGTGGCAAGGTCTGCTTTGGGACTTATATTGTGCTCACAGGTGCTTCTAGATTGGCATCCACAATCCAAATGTTTAGAGGAAGCACAAGAAACACAACAAACAATGAAGACTTATCTCCCACTCAAAACAAAAAGGAAGCAGAGCAGTCAATCAAAGACAAAGAAAAGAACCCTCAAAATGCTCTACAAAGTCTACTGATAAACATGTTAAATAAAAAGTTTGAAACAATACCTCAATCCTTCCATAAATTAACAAATTCAGGGCCTCGACAAACAAAAAGATAAATGAACTTCCAGAGTCAAAGGAAAAGATAGCTACTCAGCTAAAAGATTTGAGAGACAGCACTCAAACCAAATGAATTAATGAAAGAAGTCCATGCAGGACCTAAGAGATAATTATAGCAAAACATGGAAATCATCAGGAAAGACCAGTCCGAAGGAAAAGAGATTCGAAATCAAGTAGCTAGCCAACATTCCTGACTAGATGAAACAGAGGATTGAATCTCAGGAGCTGAAGATTCCCTAGAATTTATGGAGAAAGATCAAACACAATACAAAAGGAATCCAATCAACATAACAGATTACTCCAGGAGGTCCAAGACACAATCAGGAAGCCCAATTTAAGGCTAATCAGTATTGAGGAAAACGTGGAGAAAGAAGTTAATGAAATAGGGCAACTTATTTAAGAAAACATTAGCCGAGTTCTTCAGAAATATTCAGAACGATAGGCCTATACAGAAACAAGAAGCAATTAGATACCAAACCGACCAGAGCAGAGTAGGGCATCCAATTGACACTCAACTAACCCAGACTTCTCAGCAAAGTCCATAAAAGCAAGGAGAGCCTGAAATAAGGTATGCCAAAAGCTAAATAAAAATTACTACCAACAAAGAATACTGGACCCAGCTAAAATCTCATTCATAGGGAAAGGTTTAATAAAAGTCTTCCACAGTAAGGAAAAACTGAAACAATATATCTCCACCAAACCAGCTTTAGAGAAAATCCTCAAAGATGTACTATCCATGGAAAATAATCAACATCCCAATACAGACAGAGAAATGAACCCTAAGTAGAAAACCAGAACATTAGATCAAGAATTGGGAAGACACTATTTTAAACATGATAGCTATAATGAAGGAAAAAATGGTCATCTCTCAATCCCAACTCTCAACATTAATGGACTTAATTCTCCAATCAAACGACATAGACTCATAAGTTGGATCAACAATCAGGATCCATCTTCCTGCTGCCTCCAAGAGACTCATCTATCCAGCTAAAGCAAACATCTTCTAAGAGTGAAAGGCTGGAATAAAACCTACAAGCAATCTGCAATCATAGCAGGCTGCAGTTACAATCCTAGTATCAGATAAAATTGACTTCAAATTAAAAATAGTAAGAAGACACAAAGAAGGTTACTACATACTAATAAACGGATCTCTCCTACAGGAGGATATAACCATCCTAAATATCTACACAACAAATACAGGAACACCCAACTTCATCATACAAACACTACTGACTGGAAAAACACTCACACACACACACACACACACACACACACACACACATTGATAGTTGGGGACTTTAAGACTCCACTGTCACCTGTGGACACATCAACACGCCAAAAACTGAACAAAGAAAACACAAATCTAAACAACTGCATAAACCAACTAAACTTAACCGACATCTACTGAATAGTCCATCCAGCAACACCAGAATAGACATTATTTCAGCAACACATGGGACATTATCCAAAATAGATCACATCTTAGGGAACAAAGAAAATCTGTACAAATTCAGGAGTATCAAAATCATTCTGTTTCTTCTCTCAGACAACAATGGAATAAAAGTAGAGCTCAACTCAAACAGCCAACACAGAAAATACTACAATTCATGGAGACTAAACAACACAGTGCTGAACCATCAGTGGGTCATTGAAGAAATTGAAGCAGAAGTTCAAATATTTATGGAATTCAAACAAGATGAGTACACAAAATACCAGCTCTTTTGGGACACAGCAAAGGCTGTTCTCAGAGGAAAATTTATATCTCTCAGTGACTAAATGAACAAACAAACTTGAGAAATAGCAACTCAACAACTTAAGCAAGCCCATTAATCTCCTCGAAAGAGAAAAACAATCTAAACCCCTTGTCAATAGACCAAAGCCAATAATTAAAATCAAATCAGAATTAAAAGAATTAGAGCCAAAAAAATTGAAAGAATCAACAAAGCAGAGTGGGTTCTTTTAAAAAAATTAACAAGTTAGACAGACCCCTAGCAAAACTGACCAAAAAATGAAGGCAGCACACCCAAATAAAGAAGATTAGAGAAGAAACAGGTAACATCATCACAGAAACAACCACATTTCAGAACACAATAAAAGACTATTTTGCAAAAGTTTATGCTACAAATTTGAGAACCTGGAAGAAATGGACGATTTTCTAGAAAAAATTATATCCACACACTCAAACATGAAGATTTAAAGCTTCTCAAAAGGCCCATATCCAGCATTGAAATAGAAAAAAACAATAAGTGATCTCTCATCCAAGAAAAGCTAAGGTCCGGACAGATGCACAGCAGAATTCTACAAGGCCTTTCAAAGCAGAATTCACTCCAATAATTCTCAAAATCTTCAAGGGAATGGAAAGAGAAAGTTCACTACCAGACACATTCAATGAATCCAGTATAACCCTCATTACAAAACCAGTCAGAGAATCATCATGGAAAAAGAACTACACACCAATTTCCCTGATGAACAGAGATGCAAAAATTCTCATCAAAATTCTGGCCAATAGACTTCAACAGCTCACTCAAAAAATCATACTCCATGATCAAACTAAATTCATCTCAGGCATGCAAAGTTGGTTCAATATACGCAAGTCAATTAACATAATCCACCACAGCAAAGTTGGTCCAATACATGCAAGTGAATTAATGGAATCCACCACATCAAAGGGAGAAAGATAAAGAACCACATGATTTGATCTCTGGATGTGAAAACGGCATTTGATAAAATAAAGCACCCATTTATGATAAAAGCCCTGGAAAAATTGGGATTCCAGGGAACACTCCTGAATATAATATAGACAGTTTATGACAATCCCACAGCAAGCATAATTCTAAATTGTGAAAAGCTAGAGCCATTCGCCTTAAAATTAGAAGCAAGATAGGGATGTCTGCTCTCTCCCCTCCTTTTCAATATGGTTCTAGAACTCCTAGACAGAGCAATTAGGCAAGAAGAAAATATAAAGGGGATACAAATAGGGAAAGATGAAGTTAAACTTTCTCTCTTCACAGATGACCTGATCCTGTAACTAAAGAACACCATAGGCTGTACTCACAAGCTGCTAGAGCTGATCCAAAACGTTGGCAAAATTGCAGGATATAAAATAAACCCTAAAAAAGCAATGGTTTTCTATATGCTAATGATCTGAACCCCAAGGCTGGAATCAGGAAAGCAACTCCTTTTGCAATAGCCTCCAAAAATATGAAATACTTAGAAATAACCTTAACCAAGAAGTGAAAGATTTCTATGAGGAGAACTTTAAAATCCTGAAAAACGAAATTAAGACAGAACTAAGGAAATGGTATAACCTCTCATGCTCATGGATTGAGAGGATTAATATAATCAACATGGCAATGTTTCCACAGGCCATCTCCAAATTCAATGCAAGACCGATTAATATCCCAACACCATTTTTTAATTTTTTTTTTTTTTGCCAGTCCTGGGCCTTGGACTCAGGGCCTGAGCACTGTCCCTGGCTTCTTCCCGCTCAAGGCTAGCACTCTGCCACTTGAGCCACAGCGCCGCTTCTGGCCGTTTTCTGTATATGTGGTGCTGGGGAATCGAACCTAGGGCCTCGTGTATCTGAGGCAGGCACTCTTGCCGCTAGGCTATATCCCCAGCCCCCCAACACCATTTTTTAATGAAATAGAGGAAGCAATACAGAAATTCATATGAAACAATAAAAGACCCAGAATAGCAAAAACAACCCTAAGCAGAAAGAACAGTGCTGGAGGAATTACAATCCCCAACTTCAACCTGTATTTTCAAGCTATAGTAACAAAAACAGCTTGGTATTGCCCTCAGATCAGGCCTGAAGACCAATGGAACGGAGCTGAAGACACAGAAATGAACCCACATGCCAGGAGCATAGCCAGCAGTTAATCTCACTTTGATCTCTGGCTGTGTTGCTATCACAAGGATATACTAAGTGCAAGGACATTTGTTTACTAGTATTTCTGCCAATGACTGGAATTGCTTTGCTATGTCTGCTTTGCTATGTAAGCTGTCGTACATTCCTACGTTAATCAACCTCATTCTGTCTTTACTGCCAATAAATGTTGCGAACTTCAAACCTCTTTGTGTTCTTGAATTTTAGCTACCCTATGCTATTCCCTGGTTCCAAAACTGTATGTAAGCTGGAAGTTCAGAATAAACTTGGCTGCAGTCTTGAGTTACAATCTTAAGTTGCAGACCTTCCGACCCCGTCTTTGCCTCTTGTCTTTTTTCTCTTGTCTTGTATTTTTCCTTTTCTTAAATCCTCGACCCCCTTATTCAGGATTGCCTTTACACTGCCCGCTGGTTCCGGCAGAGTGGCGCCCGAACAGAGACCTGTACACTTGGAACGAGGGCAGAGGACCCCGCTAAGGTAAGGATGCCTGATCACTTGGGAAGGAGAGCGGGAGAGAGTGTATCGAGAAATTATGGAACTAAGTAAAGGCTGCATGCTATACGTGTAGGCCCCCCAATAAATGCTTCAAGCACAGGTAGTGAAAGTTGTCCAAAGTCACTTAAAATGTTTCTTTCACTTTATGGAGGAAGCATGACCCCAGTTCCTGGAGGAAGGAACCAATAACTGAGAAACTTGGCAGAAAATTGGAAAAAAGATTCAGGAACATTATGACGCCAATGGCCCTAAGAAAACCCCAGTGGATGCTATTATTCCTTGGTATCTGGTCCGAGATTGCTTAGATCCTAGACTGAAACAGAATAAATTCAATCAGTTGATTGGAGAGACTGAAAGGGACCTGATGAGTATTGCCCAGCTCCAGGAGCATATGCTGCTTCCTGGGAAGAGCTGAGAAAATTAATAAGACCTGAACCCACTGGGCTAGATATTAAGGAAGACTCAGATGGCTCAGACACTGAGGAGAAATTAGGCAATGAGCCTAGTAAAGATAGATTGAACTGTGTTGAGAATATGATGGAATCAGTTATAACCATATTGTCATGGCTTCATCCAGAACAACAAACTCCTTGAAAGGTAGATACTGGTGAGCCCCCACCAAGAGTCCTGCAGATTTACAGCTCTCCTAGGTGCAGACTGCTCACAGAGGGGAGGGACCTGAGGGTAGGCAAATGCTAAAACCGCCGAGGTAACTTCTCCTGACCGAGTGCTCTACACTCATCCACCACGACAACGACAGATTTGAAACCCCAACCAGGGTGAGTGACGATTAGCGTGGAGCTTGGATTTTCCATAAAGCTACTGGGCTAGGTCAAGGGGATCAGCAATTGTGGGTATTTGGATTCAACTGATCTCTCGTTCAGCTCTGCTGGTCGCTCATCAAGTGGGGGACAGTCTAAAATGTTTCAGGAAAGCCCAATCTTACATATTTGGAAGATTGAGTCCAATCTTACATATTTGAAATATTTTGCAGGACTTACCTAACTTCTATGAGTGCTCAGGCAGATGAAGTTCTCTCTGTCTCATTCTCTGTCTGTCTCACTAAACTCTTCCTGCCTGCCTGTAACATAGGATGGACTGGTGCTAGCTTCCAAAGGTACCAACATTGGTTTAACATCTGCTTTGAAAGACTCAAAGGTTTTCTATTCTTGTTATTGTTGTTAAGTTTGGAGACTCAGTTAAATTCTGCTTGTTTGGCTAAATTCTAAGTTTCCTCTAGCATTGAACACATGGTCGACAATAGCATTGGTAGGGTTGGAAGTCCACTCATCCCTCAGGTGACACGCATGCCAAATTCCTGGAGGCTGGGCAGGGACTTGGAGTCTCCAGCTCCTGGTAACCCTGCCCCTACTCTGAACTCTGTAACTGTGGCCTTGCATTTCAAAGGTGCCTTGCAATTCAAATGCTGGAAGATGAAAGAGTCTTGCTGTGAGGTTGCAGTCTATGTTCTGTTCATGTCCTGTCTCCCATAAGCTCCCCATGGTAGCTGAACTGGTTTCTCAAACTGTGGCTTCTCAGATAATCTCTAAAAATTGTGGTTTGCTGGAAAAGTCTTTTTTTGTATACTATTTAACCACGTGGTTCTAAAATATAGGTAAAAGAACATCATTTGCCACAGAAATTCCAGAAAAATTACATGGCCAATTAAAGAACAATTCTAAGAGTGCCCCAAAGATTGTGCACATTGTGTATATGTCTGTATGTCTGTCTATGTGTATCTGTTGGTAAAACTTAAAAACAAAACAAAAAACAGGTTTTAAACCCAAACTGATCATGTTTGGGTGCAAGCAAATGTGTCTGAGAAAATCTCCAAAAGATTCGAGTCAAGTGTACATGTAATCGTGACAATTCTTTGATATAGACTAAGATTTTGCTTCTCCATTTTTTTCTTTTTTTTCCTATGCTCTCACAAAATCTTTAAGATCAAGGGACCAGAGTCATTTTGGAACAGCTGTACAAATGTGACTATTAACCTAAATTTTCCTGACCCCAACTTAACATTTTGCTTTATGGGATGCAGGTTGACATGTGTGCTAGCTAAGTGGACCGTGGCAGTCTGTGGCTACAGAAAGCTGCCTCCACAGCTGGATCCCAAACTGCCTGGTTTGCTCAGGCCATCTAGGAGTCCTGTGAGGATTTTGACAGGCCCAGGCTGTCAAAGGCTACTACCCTGGCTCTGCCTGCCCCAAGATTAGAGTTGGGTTTATAGCAGGCCTATCATGACAGAGGTGCAACCGAGACTTATTCCAAGGTTAAAAGCATCAGAGTTATGTTTGGCGACCACAGGGTTACACTGGGGTAGCATTGGTGTCTTCTCCTTCCATGACTCACAGGCTGCTACAGAGAGCAGACTTGGTTAGTCTTCAATCTGCGTGGATTTTATGACTAGGAAGATGATTAAAGGCCCAAGCCTTCTAAAATCTGTTTAAAAATGTCTTTAACCAGTCTGTGTAGAAATTTACAGGCAACCAGCAGGAAATGTGACAGCCTGTCCAGAGGACTCTTTGAGATGCTACTACAACCATACCCAGATACAAGCATTCTCTCCTGCTGGCCTGGATGGAAGACACAGCCACTTCAGATCCACTGAAGCTAAGACTTTTATTGTTATTCATTTGTTTTCTCTTTCACCTGCCAGTAAGGTAAGGTTAAATAATATGATTTGATTTGATGGCACATGGATCTCATTCAGTCTGCGGATCTCTAAGTGTTACAAGAAAACTTTGGCAACTATTTGTTGGTCAACTCCTAACAACTTACAAGTAAACTCTACTCCTTTCTTTTGGTCTTCTGTTCCTTTAATTGGAAATAAAAAGGGCTTCTATGGCTAAGACTCCCTGGATTACAATACAAAGCCAGCCAAGGCAAAGAGAAATAAATATACCTCTTGGTAATATTTGAGGTCCTTATTAATTTACTAGTCAGAAATTACAGATTACGACTTCTCATTTGCGTACCTTGCATGCTTTTCAAAGTTTCTGGGAGATTTTAATTGGCTTCAAACTTATCTTAAATTATCCACAGCTGAATTAAAACCCTTATTTGATCTATTAAAAGGAGACCCTGACCCTACATCTCCCAGACAAATGACAATTGAAGCAGCTAAAGCCTTAAGCATAGTAAATTCTGCCATTTCTACCCAACATGTAAATTATATTGATTACTCAGCCCCTTGGGAAGCATATATCTTAACTACACCTCATTCTCCAACTGTGGTCCTCTGACAGTAGGGACATCTTCTATGGCTTTCCTTGCCTGCTACTCCCTCAAAAGTGTTAACTCCCCATTATAAATTGGTGGCCACCTTAATTCCATATGTGCCGTGTGGAATCTTGTAAGTATCTCAGATGAGATCCACAGGTTATTTATGTCCCCTATACTTTAAAACAGCCATAAAACACCAAATTTCTAAATTAAAAGGGGGGGAATTATACCCCTTCCTCCTGTTAATATTCTTTCTCATGCTTTATTCGCAATAAATATTTTAAATTTGGACTGGAAAGGCCTTTCCACAGCACATCTGTTCTGGGAAAATAGAGAGAAAAGAGCTTTTGCCCAAGTTAAGTGGAAAGATCCTTTAACAGGTGCTTGGCACAGGCCCGATCCAATATTGACATGGGGTTGAGGACATGTTTGTGATTTTTCAAAGAATGAAAATGACACCCGCTGGCTACCTGAATGTTGTGTTTGGATTGTGGAAGCTCAACAGAATCATAAAAGCACTGACCCACTGGGCTTACATGCCAAATACGCCGAATGTTCACCTTGTGACTTGTGAAGGAGCTGAGGTGTTCATCCATTTCAACAGATTAGCATATGGGACAGCTCCAGATCCTTTTGTCCAACACACTAAAATGAGAGACTTTGCAGCTTCTAGCATTGGAACCCCTTTATGTTTTACAACTGATTCCAACAGTTATATTCCAGGCTGTACTGTAATGTAATCCATAAATCATAGAATTTGAATTTCTGATAACAATGAAGTATTTAATATACAAATGACTTCATTGCCTACTAGGTTCCATGTACATGCTAAATCTACATCGTCCTTTATGATACCTCACTGCATCAATTCTTCTCAAATTGTAGAATCCCCAGGAGAACGGCATACCATAAAGTGTAGCCATGAACATCCTTTTATAACCAATATTTCAGGAACTAATTCTCAGCTGATGGACTGGTCCGGAACCAATCTAACCAACAAGTACAACCCAGGTCTGGGGTGGATGAATGGACACCCTCAACGTCATGTCTGGATGTTAGTGGCTGTCCTAAATAATATCTCCTGGCTCACTGCCTCTTCTTTAAAAAATAGTATGAGTTGTGTAACACTTCCTTATGCCATAATGTATGGACCTTTTAATATCTCTATAGGAGCCACGTATTTCAATGTTACTTGTACTAAGTGTTCTTTTACAAATTGCTTGTATGGTGGTCTTACTGATTCTGTAATTGTTATTAAGCAGCCTCCATTTGTCATGCTTCCTGTGAACATATGTGAAGCTCGTTATGAAGAAATAGGTATTCAAGTGTTAAAACATTTAAAACAGCTCATGCACCATAGACGACTTATAGGGCTATTGATAGCAGGCATTGTAGCCTTTATTTCCTTGTGTACCTCTTCTACAGCAGCTACTGTGGCTTTAGCACAAAGTGTGCAGCCAGCTCATTATGTTAATCTGCTTGCTCATAATACTATGCAAGCCCTGCACTTTCAAGGCAGGATTGATGATAAGGTAGAACAAAAATTAGAAGCATTGTATGAATCTGTGTTGTCTCTCAGAGAACAAATTCATGCTTTACAAACTTTGCAACTGGTGAGCTGTCATGCTGGGTTTGACGTTATCTGTGTCACCCTCCATAAATATAATGGGTCGAGCTATCCTTGGGAACAAGTTGTAGCACATCTTAATGGTGTTTGGCAACATAGTAATTTGTCCTTAGATCACTTTCAACTCCCTAGGCAAATAGCTGGACTAGAACAAGCTCCGCCTCTGGACTCTGAAGTGGCAGAAACAGCAAAAGAACTGTTTGAACAACTTCAACAGTATATCCCTTCCTTGACTAATGTTAAGGAGCTGATAATGACATGCTCGGCCCAGAGATACTTTTGCTGATGGTTTTTCTATGCCTTCCATGGATTGTATGCATATTGCAAAACTCTTTCATGAGGTTAACCTGCCAGCTGCATAAGGTCAAGCTCCAAGTGAATGATTTTTCCCCTGAGAGGAACCACAGTCAGAGAAGGGTACGAGGGGCTCTCAGTCTGACCAACCTATTACAGGGCCTTCAGCGTTGCTCTGAAAAAGATCCCGAGGACGGTTTAAGGCAGGCTAGGTGACCCACCCAACCTAAAACAGGCGAGTTCACTTCTTTAATCAAAGATGGTGGACCCACACATCTATGCCTACTAAATCTTTGATAAAGGACCTGAAAAATAGGATGTAAGAAAGATTGCCTCTTTAACAAATGGTGCTGGCAAAACTGGGTAAACACAACCAACAAACGAACACTAGATCCATACATATCACCCTGCCCCAAAATCATTTCCAAATGGATCAAAGACCTCGAAATTAAAACAGATACCCTGAAAATTCTAAATGAAGTAGTAGGAGAAACACGTGGGCTTCTTGGCACGGGATGAAACTTCCATAACCAAGACCCAGAAATGCTACAAATCATAGAAAGGATGCACAAATGGGAATGCATCAAACTGCAGAATTTCTGCAGGGCAAAGGACATAGCTTGCAAGGTAACCAGAAAGCCTACAAATTGGATAAAGTTCTTTACCAGCCATAAAACGGACAACGGTCTCATATCCAATATATATTCAAAACTAAAAAAATTACATTCTGGCAACAAAAGTGCAAAGAAGCAATTGCCCCCTCAACAAGTGGGCTGAAGACTTAGAAAGAGACTTCTGTGATAAGAAAATGAGAATGGCCAAAAGGCAGGAAAATTTGCCCTAAATCACTGGCCATAAAAGAAATGCAAATCAAAAGAACATTGAGATTCCATCTCACACCTGTAAGAATGTCCTACTACAAGAAAACTAACAATAACAAATATTGGAAGGGATATGGCTAAAAGGGAACCCTACTTCATTGTTGGTGGGAATGTAAACTGGTTGAGCCACTCTGGGAAGTGGTATGGAAATTCTTCAGAAGGCTAAGCAAAGAGCTCCCCTATGACCCAGCTGCCCCATTTTGGGACATCTACCCAAAAGACCACAAACAAGAACACACTAAAGCCACCAGTACAATGTTCATCACAGCACAATTTGTCCTAGCTAAAATATGGAACAAACCCAGATGCCCCTCAGGAAAATCACGATCAGGACAATGTGGTACATATACACAAAGGAATTTTATGCCTCTATCAGAATGAATGAAATTGCCCCATTCGTAAGGAAATGGAAGGACTTGCAAAAAATTATACTAAGTGAAATCAGCCAGACGAAAAGCAATTTGGACTCTATGATCTTCCTTATTGGGAGTAATTACCACAGGTTTAGGCTAGTCACAGCGGAGGGTTACAAGAGCCCAGTAGTTATACCCTGATCAACACATAAGATGAAGCTCAGTAAAATAAACTTACAATATGCCATAGGAAACCATAGCTTCCATTGTTGATTATCCTCTTGTATCTCCTTCCTTTGGATGTACCTGCACTACCACTGTACCTTATCTGAGTACATTGGAAACTGTGTATACTGGTATTAGAACTAGGAAAGTGAAAGTGAATACTAAAATCGAGAGACACAGTATAAAAGGACAAACGACTGCAAAAGCAATGCTTTCCCAACTGGTGTAAACCAACTGAACACTCATGAGGGAGAGTGAAAGAGGGAGAGGGGAGAGGGGAAGGAGGGAGGAGGTAACAAACTGTACAAGAAATGTCTCCAATGCCTAACGTATGAAGTTGTAGCCACTCTGTACATCATTTTGACAATAAAAATAAATTTAAAAAGCTAGTATTTTATTAGCAAGGTAAGACTTGCCATATAGCTCCTAGGAGAGAGATCATGTTGATTGTGATATTTAATTAAAATGCCAGTTTCATATTTCCTGTCTCTTGCCATAGTTATGAACAGCTATGTCTTCAGTGTCCTAGTACAATTTCTAGTATGGTAAACACATCAAATTCCTGGCTATAGTAGCCACTAACCTGATCATAATTCATAAATGACTAATGTTAAAATCCTACAGCTGTAAAAACTAGAAAATTTTATCTGTAAGTACTAATGAGTGGTGGAATCTCTTACCATTATCATGGAAAATAACATTCTGGCAATAAACACTTTTTATGCTAATTGATTTATTACCTAACACCTCTTAGAAGTTTTTCAGGTGAGATACATGTAACTGCAGTGATTCTGGCAAAATGGATACAACATAGGGATTTTAAATTGGTGGTACTAATATTTTTCTTATCCAACCATTACAAAATTCTAGTCACTAGATCTTACTTTCTACAAATGTGGCTTTCTCGTTTTTTTTTTTTTTTTTCTGATCCAACCCAAACAAGAGTGACTAGTCATTGCTTATAATCATATGAAGTCCAAAACATTTCTTCAGTTATATGTTTGTCTAATTTTACATGCAAAACAGACCAAGTGTGTAACACTCACATGTTCGATTAAAATATGTTCTGATTGGGAGGAACTATATTATAACATGGAGAGGGAAGACATTAAACTGATTGAATATTAGACAGTTAATAGTTTGATTAGTGAAGTTTTTACTGAGTAATCTCAATGAGAAAGAGGAAGAAAACAGCAAAACTTGGGTTAATCATGTCAAATATTAAGTTGAGAATGGAGGCATGGAAGAGCTGTATTCAATGTGCATAAAAAATCTTCAGATATTTTGCTGCCTGAATTTCTCTACTCCAAACTTTTCATTTTACTGATAAGGAAACAGAGACCCAAAGAACCTAAGAAGTTTGGCTGAGGTTCAGCCAGTAGGTGGCAGAAACCCAATTCTGAAATTGGGTCTAAGGCAGTAGGAAGCAGAGCAGTATTAGAGATAGTTTCATGAAGCAACATCTTTCTGTCTCTCTTTGTATCTCTGTTTCTCTGTCTCTTTCTCTGACTCTCTCTGTCTCTCTTTCTCTCTCTCTCTGTTTCTTCCTATCCCCGCCCTTCTATATTACTCGGATTTGAGCTTCATCCTTGACAGACAAGTTCTTTCCCATTGAACCTATGCTTCTAACCGCTTTTCTGCTTAATTTTTCCTCAGGTCGCGTCTCATGTTCAGGCAGGCCTTGGACAGCAGCCCTCTTATCTGGAATAGCTGGAAACCCACAGGTGCACCATTTTAGCTAGCTCACTGATGGAGATGGTTTTTCAGTAACTTTTTCCTCAGGCCAGTCTCAAACTGCGATTCGATGGAGTCCTATCTCTCAACTGTGAATTGTACTTTTGTTGCTAATCTCAGATTTTTAATGTTGTAAGTTTGAAGTTTGTATTAATGACTTATTGTGTAAAATTTCTTTAGCATATATTAAGAAACTTCATGACCATGTAAGGACCATTTCTTATAAAAGTGATGTTCACTAAAATCAAATGAATTTATAACTGGGGATCCACAAAGGAAAATTATTTGGTGTTTATGTTCCTCTTACCCTTGACCATGCTTTTTCAATATGGTAATGCATCTCATACATGACTTCCCTAAATGAATCTTTTTAACAGATTTCATACTTACATTTCTTTTCATGAAAGGGCTATATTATATAGTACAATCATGAATTTAGTATATGAGATATTACTGGCTACAATCCTGAATCCTGGGCTTCTCTGTGGATTATACTTAGAGAAAGTATGACGGAAATAATATGGATAATGTTCAAAAAGATGCCCAGATATTTTCAACAAACCAAGGCTTAGCACCATGACAACTAGATGATATATAGGCTATAATATTTCTTTTTTTTTTTTTTTTTTGGCCAGTCATGGGCCTTGGTATCAGGGCCTGAGCACTGTCCCTGGCTTCCTTTTGCTCAAGGCTAGAACTCTGAAACTTGAGCCACAGTGCCACATCTGGTCATTTTCTATATATATTGACTGGGGAATGGAACACAGGGCTTCATGTATAGGAGGCAAGCACTCTTGCCAATCGGCCATATTCCCAGCCCATGCTGCAATATTTTTAGAGTATTCTGATGAGCATAGAGAGCTTCTTATTTCTGAGAATTCACAAGAATGAGCAAACACACACACACACCTTATTATATGTACAACAGCATAGTTTGCAAAAAAAATTTAGCGGTAGTAGTGACTTTGTGCTTCCAAGGCAGGCATTCTACCCCATGAACCACAACCCTAGATTTTTTCAATTTTTCATGTTTCTCAAATATAATCAAATACTAATGCATCCACTGGCCTGTACAGTTATCTTCCAGGTAATTCTTCCCATAAAGCTGTCAGGTGTCATAATGCTCAACTTTTTATTGATGGAGATTTAATGAATTTGTTTTTATAAAGGTGATGAACAGAGGGCTTACAGTTATGTAACTCAGGTACTGAGTTCTTTTCCTTTTGAACATTGTCACCTCCTCCCTCATTTTCCCACAGATGTTTTTCCACCTTCACCCTCACTGCAAGTTGTATACTTCATTTCCAACATAGTGTCTAGCGAGTATCACAGTGGAATTGATGCACTGCTTGTCCTTTGTTTCAGTAGCCATACAAATGACAAAGGTCTCAAATCTAAACTATACTTAGAACTAAAAAAATAACTAAGTCCACCCTACAAATCCTCAAAGAAATAACTATTCCATTAGTAAGTGGGCTGAAGACTTAAAGAGACACTTCTATGCAAAGTAAATAAAAATGGCCCACAGACACAGGAAGAAATGCCCATCTCTGGTCATAAATGAAATGCAAGTCAAAACTACATTGAGATTCCACCTTCCCCCAGATAGAATGTCCACTGTCAATAAAACTAATAACAGGTACTGAAGGGGATTTAGCAAAAAGTTAAGACTGCTTCTGTTTGTAGAGTGTAAACTTGTAAACCACTCTGGAAAGCAATATGGAGGTTCCTCAAATTGTTAAATATAGAGCCCTATGACCCAAAGATTCCACTTCTGGGCATTTACCCAAAGGGTCACAAACAAGACCATACAAAAGCTACCAGCATAACTATGTTGCAGCATATTTACCATAGTTAAGAAAGGGCTGCAAGCCACAGGCTCCTCAGTAGATGAATGGATCAAGTAGTTGTGGTACATACACAAAATGGAATGCTATATTTCCATCAGAAGGAATGACATTGTTCCATTTGTAATGCAATGGAAAGACTTGGGAAAAATCAGACTAAGTGAAGGGTTCCAGACCTAAAGAATCATAGATTCAAACGTTACCTCATTAGTTATAATTAATATATGTCCTGGATAGTCCTAGCAGATGATCACAATAGCTCAATAGATATGTACCTATGATCTCACAAGACAATGCTAAGTGAATTGATCCTGAAGATATGGAAAAAAGAAGGATTTCTATGTTGTTTTTGATGTACTATGTGAAGTTATTTCTTTTTTTCCTTCGTTATATTTATTTGATATTGGCCCCCTGAGGAAAATATATGTTTGTCTGAATTAGGTAAGGGAAAGGGAAAAACAAAATGGTGAGAAAAAGAATAAAGAGTGAACCAACCCAACAGTGAATTTTTGAAAATTAACCATACAAATACCTTGAGGAGACAGCAGTGGGCAGGGCAAGAGGGATATGGGAGAGGAAGAAAGGAGGGCATAGGATTGGGGATATGGCCTAGTGGCAAGAGTGCCTGCTTCATATACATGAGGCCCTGGGTTCGATTCCCCAACAGCACATATACAGAAAATGGACAGAAGTGGCGCTGTGGCTCAAGTGGCAGAGTGCTAGCCTTGAGCAAAAAGAAGCCAGGGACAGTGCTCAGGCCCTGAGTCCACCCCCAGGATTGGCCAAAAGAAAAAAAAAGAAAAAAAAGAAAGGAGGGCATAAAATGAGGGAGGAGGTAATAAGTATAACAAGAAATGTACTCACTAACATGTGTAAGTAACTGTAACTCTTCTGTACATCATCTTGACAACAAAATTAAATAAAAAAGATCATAAACGTGAAGCAATTTTTCTTCCAATACGGAAAACCCAGGCCAAGATTGATTCATCAGATAAATCTATGAAACATTTGAAGCTAGATAATATCAATACTACTCACAGTCTTCTGTGAAATAGATGCAGATAGAGAAATCCCAACACATATGATGAATCTAATATCAAGATCAGGCAAAAAAAACCGACAAGGACACAAAATAAAAAGAAAATGACAGGACAATCTCTCTTGTGAACACTGAGGAAAAACTCAACAAAACATTGTCTAACAGAATCCACAAAGAGATTTAAAAAACGATACAACATGGTCTTGTAGTTTTCACTTCACAGATGCAAAGCTAGTTTAAAATATGTACATGGATAAATACAATTCACCACATGAACAGAGCTAAGACAGAATCACATTGGTCTCTGAGTTAAAGCACCAAAAGCTTTTGATAAAACACAACACTCCTGCATGCAAAAAGGCCTGTATAGGCTGCAATTTTTGTTAGAATATTCTGATGAGCACAGAGAGCTTCTTATTTCAGAGTATTCACAAGACAAAGCAAACACAAACTCACTCCTTATATGTTCAACAACATAGTTTGCAAAAAAAAAAAAAAAACAAAAATAGCAGTATTGCTCAGGCCTTACTGATTCCCAGGCTGGCATTGTAACCCAAGAACCAAAAATCTAGCCTTTTCCAATTTTTGTAGTTTCTCAAATACAATCAGATACTAATGCATAGACTGGCCTGGACTGTTATCCTCCAGTTTATGATTCTTATAAAGCTGACATTTGTCATTATGCTCAACTTTTTATTGATAATGATTTCATGATTATTTTTATAAATGTGATAAACAGAGGGCTTAGAGTTCAGTAACACAGGTAATTCGTTCATAACTTTTTGAACATTGTCACTTCCACCCTCAGTTTCTCTCAGTTTTTTTCCACCTTCACCCCACTGGAAGTTGCATACTTCATTTTCAATATAGTGTCTAGGGAGTATCACTGTTCTATTGATTTACTCCTTGTTTTTTGTCTCAGTATCCATACAATTGAAATAGGCCTCATATCTAAAATATACTTGTAACTAAAAAAATTAAGTCCTCCCCATCAAATCCTGAAAAAAAACCTACCCCATTAGTAAGTGGGTTGAAGACTTAAAGACAGACTTCTCTGCAAAGGAAATGATAATGGCAAATAGACACAGGAAGAAATGAGCAAAATCTCTGGCCATAAAAGAAATGCAAATCAAACCTATGTTGTGATTCCACCTTCTCCCAGGTAGTATATCCACTGTCAAGAAAAGTAATTACAGATGCTGAAATGGATTTGGCCAAAAGGGAACACTGCTTCACTCTTGGTGGTGCCTAAACATGTTCAACTACTCTGGAAAGCAATATGGAGGTGTCTCAAAAGGTAAAAAATAGAGGTCCTTATGACCCAACTATTCCACTTCTGGGCATTTACACAAAGGATCACAAACAGACCATACGAAAGCTACCAACATAACTATGATGCAGCATTGTTTACCATAGCTTAGATAGGGCTCTAAGCTACATGCTTCTCCGTAGATGAATGGATCAAGAAATTGTGGTGTATGCACACAATGGAATGCTATACTTTCACCAGAAAGAATGACATTGTTCCATTTGTAATGCAATAGAAAGACGTGGGAAAAAATTCATACGACGTAAAGGGGGCCAGACTTAAGGAAACGTAGGTTCCATGGTTTCCCTCATTAGTAATAATTAGTATCTTTAGGATAGTCCTAAGAGATGATCCCAATAACTCAATAGATATGTACACATGATCACGAGAGATAATGCTAAGTGAATTGAACCTGAACATATGGAAAAAAGAGGGATTTCTTTGATGTTTTTAATGTACTAAGCAAAATTATTTCTTTTTTCTTTCATTTGCCCCTGTTTTCACTGTATTTGATATTGGTACCAAGAGGATTGTATATATGGTTGTCTGAATTATGGAAGCGAAATGGAACATTAAAATGGGGAGAAAAAGGATAAAGAGTGAACCAACACAACAGTGAATGTGTTCAAAATTAACTGTACAACTAACTTGGGGGGTGGCAGTGGGCAGGGAAAGAGGGATAAGAGAGGAGGGAAGGTGGGCGTAAAATGAGGGAGAGGGTAATAAGTATAAAAAAATTGTACTCACTAACTTATGTGTGCAACTGTAACCCTGCTGTACATCATCTTGCAAACAAAAAAAAATGAAAAGTTCATGAAAAAAAGCAATCAATTTTTCTTCCAATCCTACAAACCAAGGCTAAGATTGATTCAAAAGATTATTCTATGAAACATTTAAAATTAGATAATGTCAAGTCTACTCACTATCTTCTGTGAAATAGTTGCAGAGAGAGAAATCCTAAACACATACTAAGAAGCTAATATCAAAACCATCCAAAAAACCGTCAAAGACACAAAATATAAAGAAAATGACAGAGCAATCTATGTTATGAACACTGATGAAAAACTCCTCAACGAAATATTAGCTAACAGATTCCAGAAAGAGTTTAAAAAATATCATACAACATGATGTTGTAGTCTTCAGTCCACAGATGCAAAGCAGTTTTAAATACCTACAGGGATAATAATATTCACCCCACTAACAGACCTAAGACCAAGAATCACATAGGTCTCTGAGTCAAAGCCCAAAAAAGCATTTGACAAAATACAACAGACTTTCATGCACAAAGCCCAGGAGAAATAGTATTAAAAAGAACATTCTGTAAACAATAAAAGACATAAATGAAAGAGCAACTGCTAATACCATCCTAAATTTGTTAAAACTAAACACAATGCCATTAAAATAAGGAACAGACAACGATGTCCACTCTTTCTAGTCTCATTTAATACACACCTGAAATCCCAAGCCATAGCAATAAAGTAACACGAGGATATCAAAGGGATCCACATAGTAAAGGAAGAAATCAAACTATCCCTATCCACAGATGACATAATCTTATAGCAGATGGAAAGAAGAAACTCCAATGTCAAACTCTTACATCTAATAGCCAAACACTTAGACCTAATAAACCATGTTGGTAAAGTAGCAGGATCCAACATTAATAAAAAAAAAAAAAAAAAAAAAAAAACACACGCTACCTACAAAGCACACAAAGAAAAAAGAAACAAACAACAACAAAACAGCAGCATTTCTGTATACCGTGGATATTACCAGGCAGAGAAGGAAATCATGGAAAAAAAACTATTTGCAATATCTAAAAACAAGAAAAATAATACTTTGTAATTAAAATTATTGAAGATGTCAAAGACCAATTTAATGAAAATGATAAATCAAAGAGGCGACAAGATGTTATACAAACTCAATGCAATCACCATCAAAATTCCACACCAAAATCTATACAGAATAGAGAAAAGAATCCAAATCTGCATATAAAGAAAAGAAAGACCTGGAATTCCCAAAGGAATTGTAGGCAAAAGAACCAGTGACAGAGATTTCACACTGCCAGACATCGAATATTATTACAAAACCATAATAACAAACACAGCCTCATACTGGCACAAAAACCATGCCCAAGTTAAAAGAAATGGGGTACAAGACCCATGAATGAATTATTTTTTGTTGTTTGTTTGGTTCTGAGCCAGGACTGGGGCTTGGACTCAAGGACCAAGATCTCTCCCTGATGTTATTTAGCTCAAGACTATCATAGTTCTACTTGAGCCACAGCACCACATTTGGCCTTTTTTTTTTTTTTTTCAAATTTTTATTATCAAACTAATGTACAGAGAGGTTACAGTTTCATACATTAGGCATTCAATACATTTCTTGTACTGTTTGTTACCTTGTCCCTCACACCCCTTCCTCCTCCCCCTTTCCTTTCCCCCCCAATGTGTTCAGTTCGACGTCCGAAAGAGACAATAAAACACTAATTCACATATACATGTGTTCATATGTACATACTTTAATCATACTGTAAATAATGTTAAAGATAAGGAAACAAATTACTTCATTGTTGTCTATCTATGTAAGAAAAAGGAATCTTTACCAAACACAGAATTGACAGTGTCCATTGTTACAGTCTTGGACAACCCACTCTTAGCAGATTCAGAAAGAAAATGTCTGATTTAAATCAATAAAATTGTGATGACTAAAAGAAGAAGGTTTTCTTTCCAATAACTCTTAATTGTGAACTATTTTATTTGAATGAATGCGGTTTTCATTGCAGGTCACTTGATAAGTTTCCTTCACAAATAGTGAGGCAAAAACGAGCAATTATCATTCTGTTGCTCACAATAAATCAATTCAGGTTTTCTTCTATATTTTACTGTCAGTGCCAAGAGCTATTGTTCAAATAAAGGAAATATAGGCACACTTTGTTATATGTTGATACTCATGCTGGTGTTTTCCCAATTGAATCTATTCAGAGTAAATATTTTCTTTCAATGTTCATATTATTCCTGTAGTGTAAAATAAAACATCTTATATCCTACAGCATTTCATAGAGATTGTATGTCTCCACCTAAAATGATGCATGCTAAGCAAAACTTTGTCATCAATAAGACTGCATTATAAAAAAATTGTGATAGAATTTCAGTAGGACTTCCATATTTAGTCTGCTATCTTTAATTTCATTGTAACATAATCAAAATCTGTTTTTATGTGAACTCTAAATCTTTTATATATTCCAAAAGCAGTATTCCATGCCCTTACAGTAACGAAAACCATTAGGGTCAGACGTTGATATACTTGAGTAGAGAATCAGACAATTGTGCAACATATATGCTGCATGAAAGTCCATGCAGTTTGATACTTCAGTACTGGATTCTGAAGGGTTGAAAATAAAATGAGGCCAATAGAACTCACGATATTCTTTACCCACTGTTTCCTGAAATTGGGTTTGCTTAAGTATCTGTGTGTGGTATGATCAAAATATTGCTTCTGCTCTACATGGCAAGCGGGTCAGGATCCGCACAATTCCTGCTTCCAGATGCAGTAAATCTTGAGGCATATTTTTGAAATACTCAATTTTTTGTTGACAGGAAAACATTGCTTGATCCTTCATTGTTTTATCTATCACCATGGACTGGCTGTATCTATATGTACTTCCATTTCTTTCTTCATGTCCCAATGTTCTCTCAATGATAACTTTCTGTGTTCTTGATTTTTTAATGGAATTTAATGTTCATATTTTCGGTAATTTCAGCCATCATCACTGGAATTTTTTCCTCCATTTGTATTTCATCGGTGTTGTTTTGGGGATTGGTGAGTTGACTTGACCTTTCAAGAAAAAAGTAATGGTACTTTGTGTTTTAGCATCTTGGATGCTGAAGTTATGAAGGATTGATTTCCCCTACACTTTCCTGTGCTGGATCATAGGTGGCAGCATTATTGAACAAGTGTATATCTGCATCAATAATTTCATAGCGTTTGCTTTTGGTCATATGTCCCCGAGCATTTCTTATTACTAGTATTCCCGATAATAGACATTCTTCTTGGGGCTATGTCGAATGTGAGGGTCATTTTGCTTTGCTTTTTTTTTTTTTTTTTTTTTTCGCCTGTGGTATAGAGCATTCTTAATGTGTCTCTAGGCCGATCTCATTTCCTATTCAGACAGATTAAAAATTGATTCATATTAAGTTTCTTAGCTTTATAATAGAAAATATAAACACAACAGAGATATTTTAAACGTTATGATTTTGCAATTCAGTTGAGCTTAAGGACTTCTGTTATGTGAAATTTAATTAGAAATACATTTCCCTAGCACCTAGCCATATCCCACAATTTACTATCATGAATATATAAAACATGACATTCCTTGAAGAATAAAATGTTCTAATTTGGAATGCATTTTAACTCCTGGGACTTGACTTTTTATTAAGGCCAGTAGAAGGCTCCCGTCATTTTCCTTTTGGTCACAAAACATAAACTAAACACAAATGATCAAGGTTGACGTCGTTTCATGTACCTGGTTTAACATGTGAGATTGTTATCACAAGCAATCTCATTAACCTAAAGCAAGGAAACTAATTCTGACACACACACACTAATATTTAAACTCAATTTAGTAGGTTCCAGGATCTTGAAACATGTATTCAGTCAGACTTAGCCTTTAACTCTGCATATCAGGGAAAATCCCTGCAAAAATTACTCACAACCATGCATATACTAATTGTAAGCTCAGTGGACATGCTATAAAGACATAAAAAGGTTTCATATTAAGGCTAGATGTTGTGTGTGTGCGTGTGTATGTGTGTGATTATTCATTAAAATGTTGACAAAGTGTTGTGCAAAAGGGTACACATACATATGACAGTGCATACATTTCATGTGATATCATATACCCTTGATTTTTTCCCCTTCCCTAGATCAGGTAGGTATATATACAATACCTAGTATACCAAAATCCTCTACATTAACATGTAGCTTATGACAAAGGAAATAATCCTAGAACTTTAAATGTAATATCAACAATAGAATCCTCCTGAGTCCTCTTGGAGTTGTTTTACTTATTCTCATCTTTTACAGTCATATGTACTTAGCTGCTGAGCTATTGTTATCTACTGATAGGTCTATTCTAGACCGTTTTGTTTAGTACTTGTTAGGTTTTATATGCATAATGTAACGTCACTGAGGCAAACCTGTGGAAATACCATTTCAAAAGGATTTTCTTTTGCCGTCCTGGTCTCTACTGTCCCCTCACCCATCGTAACAGTCTTATAAAAGGAAACCTTGCCCCTTGGTTCTGTGTGTTCTACGCTTGTCTCACTCAACAATATTTGTTATAATTCTCATTATTTGCCTTAGAATAACAATATTTTATCATTTGAAATTGCTGTGTAGTATTCCTTTGTGTATAGATATCCCATTTTGTGGATCCCTTCGCTTGTAGTGGGGCATCAGTGTTTTTTTCCATATTTTGGCTGTTGTAAATTGTGCCGCCATGAATATGTATGTCCAGATGTCTTTATGATATCCTGAGACATGTTGTTCAGAATAGATGTCGTGGAGTAATATGGCTGGGTCATAGGATATGTCTATACTGAGCATTTTGAGGAACCTCCATACAGTTCTTCAGAATGGATGTACTATTTGCACTCCAACTAATATTAAAGAAGAGTTCCTTTTTCCCAATATCCCTTCCAGCATTTCTTATTGCCCGAGTTCAGAGTGTACGGCATTCTAACTGAGTGAGACATTATATCAGGGTTGTTTTTATTTGCATTTCCTTTACTGCCTGGGATGGTGAACATTTTCTTAAATGTTTCTTTGCCTTTTTTTATCTTTTCTATTGTAACATCTCTGTTTAGCTCCTTTGCCCATTTAATAATTCGTTTACTGCGTTCAGAGGTGGTTAGTTTGTTTATTTCTCTGTAGGTGACAGATATTTCGCTTTTTTCTGTTTCTCTGCTGGTGAGGATCCTTTCCCACATGATAGGCTGTCTTTGTAGTTTGGTTGGTATGTCTTTAGCTGTGCAGAAACTTTTTATTTTTTAGTATTCTCATTTGGTAATTCTCTCCACTATCTGTTGTGACCCTTACCTGTGCCTATAAGTTCTATTGTCCCTCCTCTGTTTTTCAGTATTTTAGAGGATTCAGGGGTGTTGTTGATGTTCAAAATACATTTTGAGTTTGCCCTGGTGCATGGTGATGGGCTAGGATCAACTTTGATTTTTCTTCATGTGTCTGCCGAATTTTCCCCGCACGAGGAGTTGAAGAGTCTGTTAATACAATTATGTATCTGTAGCTCCTTTATTGAATATCAACTGACTGTAAGAATGCAGCTTTAGCGATCCTCTTCTGTGACTAGCCTAAACCTATGGTAATTAGTCCCTATGAGGGAGACCATAGTGTCCATGATTGTTTGGGTCTGGCTCACTTCACTTAGCATATTTTTTCAAATGCTTCCATTTCCTTAGGAATGGGGCGATGTCTTTCTGAATGAGGCATAAAATTCCATCCTGTATATGTACCACATTATCCTGAGGGGCATCTGGGTTGGTCCCAAATTTAGTATGACAAATTGTGCTGCGATGAACATTGTTGTGCTGGTGGCTTCTGTGTGTTCTTGTTTTGGGTCTTTTGCAATACTTACAAAACTGTTTGGGGTAAACCACCTGAACAACTCATGGGGAAAGAAGGAAATGGGGCGTGGAGAGGGGAAAGGAGGGAGTAGTAAACAAACGAGACAACAAATGTATCCAATGCCTAAGGTACGAAAATGAAACCTATCTGGACATAATTTTGACAATAAATAAGAAAAAGGATTTTAAAAAATACAGCTTTATTTCTGGGTTTAGTATTCTATTCAGTTTTTCTTCAGGTTTTTCTTTATACCATACCACCTGTTTTTGTTACTATGGCTATATAATAGATCTTGACACGGCTCTTTCAAGAATAATGGAAGGAAGGCGAGAAGCCTCCCAAATTGGTAACATTGTGGATTCCACAAGAAATATTGCCAGAATAATCCAGGACATCCAAAACCTCAGAAACAAGTATTTCCAGAAACTCCCTCACTAAAGAATAAATACTTTAGGGAAATAGGTAGATTTTTACAGAAATATAAACTGTCCAACCTGAGGCAAGAACATATAAATCAATTAAATAACCACATGAATTATGAAGACATACAGGAAGCAATGAAATTTCTTCTAATATATAAAAGGCAATCACCGCAGAATTCTATAAAACTTTCTAAGAGTGGGGAAAACACCAATATTCTCCTAGTTCACCCGTGAAATTGATTTAGAGTGAGAAACCCCAAACCTGTTTCTTCAAGCAAATACCGTCACCAAACCAGGAAAAGACCCCCAAAAAAGATATTACAAACAAATCTCACTTACGAAGAAAGATGCACAACTGCTCTACAAAATATTGCCAAGCAGAATCCAAAAACAGATTTTATAAATCATGCATCATGGCCAACTAGCCTTCATTCCACACCTGGAAGCCTGCTATAGCAGATTCATAACTATTAATGCAATCCACCAAATTGACATAGGTAAGATGAAGAATCACATCATTCTCAGAGTGGCTGCTCCAAACCTTCAATGTAATAACAAAGCAATAAATTTTCAAAGCCCTGAAGAAAATAGGAATAGGAAGACCCTTTTTAAAACAATGAAAGCCATATATATGAGACCAACTGCTTAAGTCATACTAAATGGGAAGGACTAAAACCATTTTCTTGAAAACCAGGAACAAGACACGGATAATACCTCTCTCTTCTCCTATTTAATATATTTCTGGAATCCTTAGCCATAGCAAGAAAGCTCCAAATAGGGAGGATCCAAATAGGGAGAGAAAATGTCAAAATGTCCCAATTCGCTGTTATGTTTTTATACCTGAAGGACCCAAATAAATCTCCTCCAAATTCCTAGACCTAACAAACCATTTTTCCAAATAGCAGATGGTAAATTTGCAACAGACAAATGTTATAACTTGCTAATATTATTCATATCCAGGGGATTCAAGAAATGATTCCCTCCAAAACCTAACGTACCAATCATAAATTTCGCCATGGATCTAAAAAGAGATTACACTGAAGAGGAAATAAAAATATTGAAACACATAAACATAATCACCATCATTGGCAGTATCTGATATGCAAATAAAAACAACCCTGAGATAACTTGTTTCCAATGTCAGAATGAGTAATTACCTTAACTCAAGCAACAAGTGCTCGAGGGAATTCCGTGAAAGAGGAAA
This sequence comes from Perognathus longimembris pacificus, assembly GCF_023159225.1. Taxonomy (NCBI): domain Eukaryota; kingdom Metazoa; phylum Chordata; class Mammalia; order Rodentia; family Heteromyidae; genus Perognathus; species Perognathus longimembris. Next base: position 100,150 of record NW_025957211.1, on the reverse strand, counting down.
AATCTACTGCTCTGCTGCTAGGAATGTAAACTACTTCAACCACTCTCGAAAACTGTATGTAGATTCTTCAAAAGAACAGCCAAAGCACAGCACATGATTCATTCTGAGCAACAGGATCCAGGATATGACTAGAAAACCTGCACTTCTGTAGGAGAATAATTTCTCCGAAGTGTGGAGTATTTAACCTCAGCACAGACATTCTGATGCTTATTACCAAACTAATATGCCTTTGGAGAAAATTCTCTATTAAAGATTCTCCTGTGTTTGTTGGCCAAAGGATGACCCTTTGTCATGAGACTCTGCTCCACCCTCTGCCCTACGTATAGAGCCTTCTTGGGAAGACTTGTTGTCCAGCTGCTCCAATGAAAGCTTTTCTCAATTAAGTGGGAAGTCAATAATCTATGATAATTAGTCTTGAGGAAATAGTAGCTAGGTAATAGATTTCTGCCTTGACTGCTTTGATCCTTTGTTGTAGAGCTGACAAATTGTAGTATTGACAACTTCGTAGTAGCAACAACCTTTGAGATAGCAGCATCTGTTACAGTAGTGACATCCACAACTTTGGTGTTTATATGAATATACTTGTGCAATGATTTTACTCTTGAAGTTGTGAATTGATTTCTAAACCGATATAAACCCTGGCCCTACTAAATAAAAGTATGCTTTGGACCACTCTCCTTTGCATAACCTGTGTCCTGACTACAGTTAGAAATACCCGGGTTCAGAGCTGGGAATATGGCCTAGTGGCAAGAGTGCTTGCGCACTACACATGAAGCTCTCGGTTCGATTCCCCAGCACCACATATATGGAAAACAGCCAGAAGTGGCGCTGTGGCTCAGGTCGCAGAGTGCTGGCCTTGAGCGGGAAGAAGCCAGGGATGGTGCTCAGGCCCTGAGTCCAAGGCCCAGGACTGGAAAAAAATAAAAAATACAAAAAAGAAATACCCGGGTCCAACAAGTGGGTTCCAGATCAAGGGACCTGATAACTGATCCTTAGGAGATTGCTGAACTGGTTTTGAGCTCTCTCTCGAGTGTAGGTGAAAGATATTTTGATGAAAGGAGATAAGGGAACTGAGTGGTGAGCTCCTAATAGATAAAATAATACAGGTTTATGGGACAAGCTTAATCTACTCTTCTTTCTAATCTTATCGACCTTGTACTGAAACTTAACAGAACTATGGTCTTGTGTTCACAATTAGATGAGTGCATGCAGGTGGTAATGGAGTATAATCCTTGTTTCCCGGAGCAAGGTTCTTTAGACATAGGATTCTGGGAGGGAGTAAAGAATAATTTGTAAAAGGCATATCAGTTTGGTGACAAGGTTCCCGTTACATTTTGGTCTGTTTGGTCATTAAAATGAACAGCGCTAAATATCATGCTTGCGATGCTGTGGTAACATCAGCTACTGAACTGGAGGCAGATGTGGAGAAAGCTATGAAGGCTTATAGTTTGCCCAAGGAGGTAAAAATTCAAATTGGGCCAGAGTTAAAGAGATGGCTACACCTGAGCAATCTCTTGCCAGTTCTGATAGAGAAAAGGTAGAGCCAAAAGTAAAGCTTTGGCCACTACCAATGTTTCTTCAGAAAATGAAGCCATTCTAAATAGCTCAGCAGGGCAGTCCGTGTGCTGAAAGGCTCTCCATATCTGCCAAGGACTTCAATGAGTATGAGTCTTATGAAGAAAAGAACTTTGCTGCAGCGCCTGCCTTTACTTTTCTCTTCTTCAGATTCTGACTCTGAGGACTTTGTTCCTCTCCCTCACTATCGACGGTTCCCCATTATTTGACCCCCTTCAGTCGATGGAGAAGCTCAGTCCCCTCATTATGAAAGTATCAATAGGGCCCATTTCACTCAGCTGTGGAAAGCGGTAACTTTATATGCACCACAGGCGCTGAAGTTAGAGTTAAGGTTGACAACTGTTTCTGCTTATTAAAATTTGGCTCCTGAGGATTGGAAGATTAAGTGTAGGGCATTATTAAAACCTGAGCAACATCTACAATGGTTAATGTGGTATAATGATGTTGAGTCCGCCAAAACAGGTTAAAATGCTCAGTCCCTAAATGCTGTCCTTCACAGAATACAACATGCTATACGAACAGGCACTGGGGATTACAAGACCCCCCAGAATCAAGTAAATACCCCAAAGGAGATTGACCAGTGGCTGCAGGAGATATGTGTAGATGCATGGGGTTGGGTCCGTCACCACAGTGAAAAGGATGGTTCTTAGGCCTGCTTTATTCAAGGGGCCCAGGAACCCTACGTTTTCTTCATAGTGTGTCTTCAGAAAAACATCTATAGAAAAGAACAAGGCACTTCTGTTCATGATCAATTAATTAAATTACTGGCAATTGAGAATACTAATGAAGATTGTCAGTCTGCGAATCTGCCTGTTAAGGAGATTGAGGATGTACTAGCATATGTCAAGGCTTGTCGGAACGTATTTTCAGGCATTCAAAAGGTGAAGATACTGGGACAAACTCTGGTTGCTAGTGTGAAAGTTCCTAAATCCAGGAAATTAAAATGTTTTGGCTGTGTGGACACGGGGATACTAAAATGAATTGTGTTAAAAGGAAACTGGCAAATACAAAGTCGCCTAGGAAATTCCCTGGCTGCAAACGTGGAGTACATTGGGCCCAAGAATTTTGATCTAAAATTGACATTGATCGAAATATGCTTCCCCTTTCATAGGGAGCAGCGCAGGGAGAAAGTACAAGGTGTTCAGGAAAGGGGCAAAGGGCAAGCCTCATGGTCCCATTCCTATGAACGAGCCTTCCCCACCATCTTTTCGTTACAACCAGCCCCGAGTGGGAATGCCACAGTGGAACTTCCCTCAAGCCAACCCCTAACTTTCCTTGCTAATTTGCAGAATTATAACTTGCATACACGGGCCCTTGCCATGGGGGACTTGGGGCCTACTTTGGGGGCGTTCCAGTTTAATTGCTAAAGGGGTGTCAGTTGTACCAGGAATAACTGACTCTGACTACATAGGACAAATTCAAATCCTTATTACCTCCCCTCTACCTTATGATATTAATGCTGGTGATCTTATTGCACAATTGATTTTCTTTGCTTACATGTCTATATGAACTTCTGCAAACCCTTGTCAAGGAGATTTTGGCAATATGAAATATCAATATGTTTTCTGGATTTTAAATGAAGCATAAAAACCACCATGTTATAATTTTTATATAGGAAAGAGACAATTTGAAGCATTGCTATCTACTGGCTATGACATCACAATAAACAGACAGACTGAATGGCCTCGGGGCAGGGTGACTCAATCTATCAAACTTAGAATAAAAGGTGTCAGTAGTACACCAGTTTCAGTTATTAAACAAAGTGTTGAATATCAGGATATTACTGATGGTGAAGGCCAACATTCCATTTTTAATCCATAATATTTGTAAGTACCTATTAACGTAATTGTACTAGACCTCTTAGAACAGTGGGGAGAGCATTTAGTTTTCCCTTGATATTCAGAAGCATGTCTCTCTCAGTAAGATTTCTTGGCAGAGAGATTGTCCAGATTGCAGTGAGCAAAGGCCCTTATCTAAGGAAAAGTTGGTGGCCTCAGTGCGACTTGTTGGAGATCAGTTAGCTTCAAATAATATTGAGGTTTCTATCTCTACCTGGAACTCTCCTATTTCTGTTGTTAAAAATAAATCTCGCAAATGGAGATTGCTCATTGATTGAGGAGCTCTAAATGCAGCTATGATGCCTATGGATACTTTACAAGCTGGGTGCCGCAGTCATGTATGAATCCTGAAAATTGGCATATTATACTAATAGATTTGCGAGATTGTTTCTTTATTATTTTCTTACTTGATGAGGACCAATCATGCTTTTCTTTTACTTTAAGTCAGATTAATCTCCAAGGACCCCATAGAAGGTTTAAATGGAAATTATTGCCACCAGGCATGATAAACTCACCTACTATGTGTCAAACTTTTGTAGACAGAGCACTAGAACATATTAGGAAAATATTTGCTCAGGTTTCATGTATTCTTATATGGATGACTTATTGTTTGCTGCACCAAAAAAAATATATTCCGTCCGACTTATTACAAATTTTGCCCTTCCACTTGCAAGAATATGGTTTACTAGTTGCCACTGATAAAATCTGGACAGAGGAGTCATTCAAGTATCTAGGGTATTTAGTTAAAAAACAAGCAATTATCCCCCAACTTATAAAAATTCGTAATGAAGAATTAAATACTCTTGATATTCAAAAGTTACTAGGGGACATTAATTGGCTTCATGCTTCCTTAGGAATTGCCACATATGCTTTGCATAATTTATTCCCCATTCTTCAAGTGGATTTGAATTTAAATAGCTCTTGTGTATTAACTAGTGAATAAAGTAATGAATTACTTTTAGTAGAAAAAGCCCTGACTCAAAATTTCTTATCCCGGGTAGATTTATCTGTCTCTAATGGATTATTAAATCTACTTACATAGTCTACCCCACAGGGGAAATAAAACAGTATAACAAGACTTTGATATGTACCAGGCACACATTGTCTGAAATGTAAACCACATGTCTGGAGGTGATCAGTTTTATTATCATGCAAGGCTGTAAAAGGTGCCTGAAAATCAGTGGGCAAGACACCAACTTGATTATCATCCTCACACCTAAAGAACAATTCAAATTTTCATAACAAACCTCTGATCTCCTCCCTTTGTTATTGAATGGCTTTAATGGAGAAGTTTTATACCAATTACTTTCTAGCCCTTTAAGGCAATTATTTCAATAACATATTTATATTACTGATAATATTTGACTTTCTAAGCCCATTCTAAATGCTCCTAATATTTTTGAAAATAGTACTGAAAATAACAAATGTGCTTTTTGGACAGAAGGTAAATATCAAGTTTTCCTCACTCCCTGGCAATAGGCACACAAAATCAATCACAGGCCGTTATATATGCTTTACAGAATTTCTTAATACCTTCTGATTTAATCACTGAGTCTACCTATGCTGCACATGTTTTATGCAATATATATTCTGCTGTTATTCATCACATAACCCCCCAACTAGATTCACTATTTAAACAATTCAAAGCCAGTTATGCCAAAGACAGCATTCACTGTATGTCATTCATATTCTTGCTCATTCTCATTTGACAGGTCCTATGGCGTGTGGTAATTTTCATGTAGATGCTTTAGTCTCTTTTATTTTGGCAAAAGAAGACCATGCAGCTCAGCATTCTAATGCAAGTCATTTACCTGTCTCATATAAAATTCCCTTTAGGGTTGGGATTATGGCCTAGTGGCAAGAATGCTTGCCTCATATACATGAAGCCATGGGTTTGATTCCCTAGCACCACATATATAGCAAATGGCCAGAAGTGGCACTGTGGGTCAAGTGGCAGAGTGCTAGCTAGCCTTGAGCCCAAAAGAAGCCACGGACGGTGCTCAGGCCCTGAGTCCAAGCCCCAGGACTGGAATAAATAAAATAAAATAAAATAAAATTCCTCTTAAACAACCTAAGCAAATCATTACTAACTGTACTACTTGCATTTACAAACACTTCCCCTTGGTGCTAATCTTCAAGGCTTGGCTCCTAACACATTTGGCAAACGGATTTAACACACATCCTTGAATTTGTCTGCCTAAAAGATGTGCTTGAACTATTGACACATTCTTTTTCTGGGGGACCAGAGCTCTATCTGGGGATAAATGGACTCATGTCATTCAACATTTACTAGAAACATGTGCAGTCATGTCGATTTCTTCTCAAATAAAAACTGACAATATACCAGCTGATACCAGTAAATAAGTGCTAATATATTTACAATTTTGTAACATCTTCCATGTTACATGAGTTGAATATAAACCTCAAGGTCAAGGTAGAGTAGAATGAACTCACCGTAATTTGAAAAGACAAATTAAAAAGGTAATAGGGGGAATATGTGTAGTACTTAGGAGTATTCCACATCTATGAATAGTCTTTATAAAATAGCCTGAGCTGTTATTGCAGAAGCACTATTTGTTCTTAAGTTTTTAAATTTGCCTCAAGAAGATGTTTTGGCCAAAGTCAACCAACACTTCCTAGCTCCGCATATGTTCGACAAGCCACATCCGGTTTGTATTAGATTGGGGGTTTGGTTACATTCAGCCCCTGGGCAGTTGTTAAACCAGGGGCGATGGTATGCTTATGTTGCACTCATGAGGGCCCTTTGCCCTCATGGGGACAGGTAAAAGCACTGTCTCACAAAGCCCAACAGGTAGTGCTCTCTACTGGAAAAGTGCTGAGTCTGGAACATATACTCCTGCTTATGTGTGCTCTGTTAACTTGTGACTTGTAACTCTATGGCAGGGGCTAATTCAGAGATATTGTATTGGTCCGATAACTCTAACCCTCCCTTATTGTATCCATATTTGTGGACAGAAGCCCCCGTCTCTGTTTCTACTTCTAGTCCTGACATAATCTCTCCCCATTATCTGTCTGGCATTCCAGTCTATCCTATGGAAGAAGGACGAGCTTCTAACATCTCTTACTCTCAGTTCTCTAACGCTATCTGTCTAGGCAATTCTCCATGTTAACCCTGTAGATATTAATATTGGATTCAACATGGAGGTTTGTATAATCCCAGTAGAACTCGGCTGGTTAGACTGTCCTTTTGGTCTGTGAGATCTCACACCTATAAGATAGACAACTATCCTAGACCTTTTGGTTTGTGGTTACAAAACTGCACCGAACATAATTTTGCTTCTGAAAATCTATACAATCTCATACTGCAAAAATCAATCATGAGAAGCAGTGGAGTTGCCGAATCTTACATATCTTCAGTGGTATGTCTCAATTTGAAAGTGAGATATCCTCCAAAAGTAGTTTGCTGTTACAGTATTATTTTCCATTTAATATCTTTGGGTATATCCTTTTATGTGATTCCATGGTAACTCAAATTTTGAAATCCAGGATAAATATAACTGAGTGTTTCCATGGTAATTATTGTAGTAGGAAAGAATCTGATTGTTTAACAGGTGAAATTGAGCACAAAATAATTGCTTCAATTTTGTCTCCAAATGTATTGAAAATCATTACCTGGCTACTTTGGTATCTCCTGTGCTAATAGGTTCATATTGATCCATTTTGATTGACATTTTATTTTTATGTGTAATTCATTTCTGAACGTTGGTCATAATTTTAGTTTGAAATGTGGGAATAGTGTTTCAACTTATATCAATTCCATCCATGGCAAAATCAATAGTGTAATTTATTTATTAATTATTTAGGGGAGCATACATCACTATGTTAATTTTGTAGGAGTCATGAACACCGAGGTATGTCTCAGGACACCTTGTTAGGACTGTAATAAACATGGTTTTCAACTGAATCTAGTCTAAAATAAAGTCTTTGTTGATCCACATAGAACACAAATATTCCCAGTATCATCTGCACATTAGAATATTAATGCGTTGTGCCTTTAAAAAATTTTTCAAACCCTACAGGCTCATTACAAACTGCAAACAATAGCCTGTGGACTTGAACTATTCAAACAGCAGTTAACATGCATATATTTATGAAATTATAATCAATTTCTCTACACTGTCTTTTATATCTCTATTATATAATTGAACGCTTATATAGCTCAAGTACTTGGACATTGCACACTTACAAATGAAGATGCATTTATTGATTAAGATTAAGGATAGAGAGACCCATGATAGCTCTTACAATTGTCCTTAAAGTTCCCTGAATTACATCATTGTCAATTTTGCCAATTTTGATAGTATTCTTAAATTAGGTCATGATACAATCTGAAACAGTCCATTTTTATTTGTAGCCTGTTGTACAACAGCTCTTAGAAGGCAAAATAGAGAACAGACACTTAAAGAATCATACGAATAAAATATTTCCAGTGATATTCATAAGTTTTCTTTATTTGCTTTAACAAAGCCCAAAGTCATTATGGAATATCTGTTACAGTCCTTGGTATTTCCCATGGGCTTATAAAAGAGAGGTATTCCAACCCTTTGTTTAGCCTTATATCATGACCAACACTGTAAATTTTAAATTGATGGGCCTCAATATAGAAGTGATACAGTGTCTATTGTTACATACCACATGCACAACCCACTTTTAAGCATTTAACACAGACAACGTCTAATTTATATAAATAAATATATGATTCGCAAACGCAGAAAGCTTTTATGTCCAATAACTATGAATCATTAACTCATATCTTTGGATAAAGTACGTTTTTATTGTACATTGCCTGATAAATTTCCTGCACTAATTCTTAAGCTAAATCAATATTATATTTCAGTTTGCTCACAGTAAAGCAATTCACTTTTCCTTTATCTTTTAATGTCAATACCCATTGCTGCTGTTACAATAAAAATAATATATGGATGCTTTGTCATAGGGCAAAACTCATGACGCTATTTTCTCTTCTTTAATCTGTGATTCCTTGTGATTTTTATTTGAATAACAAACAGGATGAAAACTCAAGAATGTGGAGTGATAAGGCAAGTTATTCTGCAGGAGAACAACAGAAATATCCTTGTCAACTTGCGGATTGATGAGAGTACCTGTGAAAATTTAGACATGTACTCATAGTTTTGTTCTATACTTTGTAAGACACTTTCCGTATAATGATGCCTTCTTTTTACATTTGTGTTTTGTATAAAATTTTAGATACAGAAATGTAGTTCAAATATTACCAATTTGGATTGAAATCTTAGGATTATTACTTCTCATGTACTCATAAATATTTACTATTTTTGGCCTAAGACTAGGTGACATTACATGGTTTGTGTCTCTATGTGTATAATCTAGGGTATGGCTTGAAGAAATGTGCCCGGGTCTTTAAAATGATGACTTCTTCATTGGTTTACCTGTACAACTCCCTCCACGTGGGTCAAGAAACACAAGTGTCCAATTATAATGTTCCAGAAGCTGTCCAATTAATGGGTTTCAGTGTATATGGAAGTTAAGAAAGCAGGGAATTCATTCATGATAATAGGCAATTGTTCAATTTTCAGTACCTCTAGAAGAACCAAGGATATTTCTAGTGTTTGTAGACACAATACAGACATATGTTTTAGCACTCTATGCACCGAAAGAAAAAATTGTGTTTTTATTTGTGCCTTTGTAGAAATAATCAGTTGCCCTACCCTGTGTTCAACAAGTATTTCTCCTTGTCTTATTTATGAGTAAAAATAATAAAAAAAATGTCTAAACCTATGAATGTCTTTTGATTTCCCCTAATAATTGAGACAAGCATTCTTGCAATTAGGCCATATTCCCACCCTCCCCTAATCATTGAAACCTCCAATTTGTTTACAGTGTATATTCTTTACAATTAATTCTGACATCAATGGAGGTGTTTCTTTCCTTATAGAATTATATCACTTAATATTTGAGAAAGCATAGTTAGGTAGGAGAAACGCAATTATGATCATTAAATGGAAATCTAAGTACGTTAACATATACAGTCCTCCTACGATTGTTCTACAGTTAGGATTACATGAGCATTAAATGTTTCATTTCATTATGTCTTCTTGCATGTAAGAAAGTATCACAAAATTAACCTCTTTAAAAGAGAACTTCAATTCATGTGACATTATGTGAACATCAATTTGGTGAGTCAAAAAACTTCTGGGAGTTTTTCTTTTAAACAATTCAACTCTGTGAGCTTTTCTTACTACGAAAGTTTCTCAATATCGAAATAATTTCAGAGTGTGACAATACGCAAGGATTCTTTGACTTCGTTAAATAGGACATTTTGCAAGACAGAATGAATGAAAAATGGGGTGGGGAATAGAGCAGAAAGGGCTCACCAAGTGAATTGGGTAGTAAGCAGAACAAACTGAGCAAATCAAGCGACTTAGGAAGATATATATCAGAGGAAAAGAGGAACAGATTACAGGAAGCATAAAGAAAGAGAGGTAAATGCATTTATCACCATTTTGGAATGAATTGCTTTACAATTACTAAGCATAGAGGACATAAGAATTTTGAGAATTGAATGTGACACTGAGCATGTAGGATGAGACCTCTGTTTATTTTACTTTATAATATTATTAAGAATTACTAAAACATAGAGTTAATATGTAAATAATTAAGAAATCGAGGGAGTGGTTGGAGGGGTGAAGCAGAGGGATTAAGGGAGAAAAATCAGGAAGGGATAGCAGGTATGAGAAGATATAGATATGTAATCACTATATGAAGCATGTTTTTGTAACCCCACTGTATATCATCCTGGAAATATGAAAAAAATGAAAACAAATTAAGTGTACATGCATTTTGCAGTGGGAACTAGATTTTTCCATGTATGCAAAAAATAACATTCAAAATTCATTAAAATTTGTGCATTGCTGGAAATATTACAAGTGTTGGTAGATAATCAGAAAGAAGCAAACTATTGATTGTGTGTGTGAGTTTGTGTGTGTGTGTGTTTGAGTGAGTGACTTTGTGTGTGTGCCTAGTCTTTGAAAGTTATGTCTCATGGTGATCAACATAGAAATGCATTTCTAAGATAGGGTATATAAAATTTGTCAAACGTGGTAATCCCTCCCTAATTTTTCTCTTGCTTCACTTTCCAATCAACTGTTCAGCAACTTTGAATGGTTATTTACAACAATTTCTATTTCTTTGTTGCATTCCTTCACCAATTGTACTTCTCACAGGGTGAAGAAGTCATTTCCTTACTACGATAAAGAAAGAGACAATATTAAGAGCTCCACGCTCTACTACAGCGACACCTGGTTTTCAAACACAGAAAATTAAATCAAAGGGAATAATTTCAAACAAGGATTTCAAGGTAAAAAATAAAGAAACCTCTGGATGCCATATGTTTGAGATCATTACTAGTACCATGATTGTGTGTTATTATATGTACAAAGTATTGAGAAACCGTGATACTCTGCGTGGAAAATCCTAGGCATGTATGCCATTTTTACCACTCAGCGAATCCATCGACTCTGTTTGCCACTGGTTCACTTCACACGACATAGTGTTTTCCCAAGGATTTCCATTTCCTTTCAAATGAGAAGATATCATTCTTTCTGAAGGAAGCCTAGAATTCCACTCTAAATATAAAACCACTTTCTCTTGTTCCATTGATCAACTTAGGGCCAGAAGAGTTGGTTACATATGTTGGCTATTTAAGAGAATGCTGCAATGATCATGATCATGGTGGAAGTTTAACATGGGCAATTCTTTATGATCTGTACAGTGAATGCCCACAATTGAGATTGCTCGATCATAATCTATGTATATATTTTATTGCAGAAATGGTGTATTGTTTTGCAGAGTGTCTAAAGAAATTTAACCCGCACCACAGCCCAAAGAATTATTGTATCATTTCCTTTGTCCACATCCCTGCAATCATCCATTGTTACTAAATTTCCTGACAATCACCCTTGTAAGAAGGGGGAAGTGGAATCTTAATATGGTTTTGATTTGCAATTCTTATAAGCCTAGATATGGTGTCCGTTCCTTCACTGATCCTATTAGTTCTTGTCTTCAAAGAACCCTCTATTGAATTCAACAGCCCGAGTTCTTTCTTTGAGCATTACATTGGGGTGATTTAATTTTTTGTGTTTCAAGAATATTTTGTATTTGAGAGCCCTATTTGTTTAGTAGCTACTGCATATCTTCTCTCATATTCTGTGCTCTCCTCTCTCTTCATAATTTGACATATGGAGCTTAGCATTTCCATGGGCGTCCTTTTGTACAATACTGTGATTTAATGTGGTTGTGAGATTTTATACAAATCTGTTCACTTTTGTCTTAATTATTGAAAACCAAGGTGTCATAGGTGTATATGATGACTTCTGTGTGTTCAATCGCATTTTCTTGTTTTTTGGCCTTTTGTTGTATCAGAACCAAAAAGATTTTCAAACTGAAGCTTGCAAAAAGTTTGAAAGTAGATATTAACATACCTCCAGCACTGTTCTTCCTGCTATGGAGTGTTTTGGCATCAACAAACTGAATTATCCTCAATGTCCATATATTCCTGTTTCTAGAAAAGCTGAAAGCAAAATCCACTGAGAAAACACCCACTTTCATTTAATGACACAAAACTTTTAATTTTCCTTTCTTCAGAGAAACAATTGGTAAAGGGCACTTTCAAACAACGGACTCTTGTACATGTTGAACCACTGTCCTAAACTCTGTCCCAATACTCCGTTACACCTCCAAGGTGTGGAGAATTATCTATTCTTTCTTGCCATGTACCAGAGGTTAAATGGAAGGAAGTGGACTCTCCACAAGAATGTTATGAAATTCATGTTATGTCACTCAAGAGCATTTTCTGTCATTTGGGAAAGCTGTAGGAAATAGGATCATGCCAGACAATCCTGAATTGTTTATCGATTACCTCAACATTCTGCCAAGTAATTATGTCTTGGTGTAGATAACATGTAGATATGTAGATACAAAGAGAAACTGAGAGAGAAATCTATACACATGTACATACCCTTTTCCTTTCTACAATAAAAAACTTTTCACAAGTAGCCAGCAGCCAACAATATTTACCTTATACCTTATAAATTATACCTTATGGTGGATATGAAATTTGTTTGAATGAATCAAAATCTGCTACTACTATAACTTTTGCATATATCAGGGCATTTCCCTATTTTAATACTCAATTTCCAAATGTAATTAAAAGATTTTTAAATGTTTAAGATATCGTAAATTTAAATGAAAAAATATAATAAAAACGAAATCAGATTTTTTTCTTCCTTTTTTCCATTGGAAGAACAAAATGGCTATTCTTTCTTTTTTAATTTTTATTGTCAAAATGATGTACAGAGATGTTAGAGTTTCATATGTTAGACATTGGATACATTTCTTATTCTGTTTGTTGCCTCCTCCTTCATTCCCTCTCCACCCTTCCCCTTTCAACTTGCCCCACAATAAGTTGTAAAGTACATTTATTCCAACAGTTTTGCAAGAATTGCTTTTATATTTGGTTGTCTTTTGGACACTGTGTCTCTGGATTTTGGTATTCCCTTTCAGTTTCCTAGTTCTAAATCCGGTATACACATTTTCCAATGTACTCAGATAAGATACAATGGTAGTGCAGGTACACCATAGGAAGGGGATACAAGAAAATTATCAATAATAGAAGCTATGGTTGCACATAGCACGTTGAAAGTAGTTACAACATTGATATAACTATCGTTTCCATAATATGGAGTTCATTTCACTCAGCATCATCTTATGTGTTTATAAGGGTATAACTCTGGGGCTCTTGTGATCCATTTCTGTGACTTGCCTAAACCTCTGCTAATTTTTCCCTATAAGGGAGACCATAAACTCCATATTTCTTTGGGTCTGGCTCAGTTCACTTAGTATAATTTTTTCCAAGTCATTCCATTTCCTTATCAATGGGACAATGTCAATCTTTCTGATAGAGTCATAAAATTCCGTTTTGTACATGTACCACATTTGCTGATCCATTCGTCTACGGAGGGGATTCTTGGTTGGTTCCATATTCTACCTATGACAAATTGGGCTGCGATGAACATTGTTGTGCTGGTGGCGTTAGTGTGTTCTTGTTTGTGGTCTTTTGGGTAGATTTCCAAAAGTGGGGTTACTGGGTCACAGGGGAGCTCTATGTTTAACCTTCTGGGGAATCTCCATAATGCTTTCCAGAGTGGCTGAACCATTTTACACTCCCATCAACAATGAAGTAGAGTTCCCTTTTGGCCATATCCCCACCAACACTTGTTATTGTTAGTTGTCTTTATACAGGACATTCTTACTGGGGTGAGGTAGAATCTCAATGTTGTTTTGATTTGTATTTCTATTATGGCTAGTGATGTAGAGCAGTTTTTTTTTTTTTTTATGTCGCTTGTCCATTCTCATTTCTTCTATAGAGAAGTCTCTTGTAAGTATTTAGCCAACTTGTTGAGGGGGCTATTGGTTCTTTGCGGTTTTGTTTGGGAGGAATTTAATTTTTTTAAATCTGCATATATTTTAGATATGAGCCCTTTGTACATTGTATGGCCAGTAAAGATCTTTTCCCAATCTGTGGGCTTTCAGGTTATCCTGCGAGCTGTGCCCTTTGCCCTGTAGAAGCACTGCTGTTTGATGCAGTCCAATTTGTCCAGTCTTTCTTCAATTTGTAGCTTTTCTTGGTCTTTGTTATGGAAATTTGGTCCTGTGCCAAGGAGCCCAAGGGTTTCTCCTATTTCTTCCTTTAGTGTTTTCAGCGCATCTTTTTTAATTTTGAGGTCTTTAATCCATTTGTAGTTGAATTTGGTGCAGGCTGATATAATGATATATAAGGATCTAGTTTTAGTTTGTTGCATGTGATGAACCAGTTTTGCCCACACCATTAGTTAAAGAGGCTATCTTTCTTCCAGGCTATTTTTTTAGCTCCATTATCGAAGATTAAGTAGCCATAGTTCTCTGGGTTTATTTCTGCGCCTTCAATTCCGTTACATTGGTCTTCAGTCTTGCTCCGGTGCCAAAAACAAGCTGTTTTTAATACTATAACATTATAATACAGCTTTAATTGGGGATTGTAATTCCTCCAGCACTGTTCTTTCTTCTTAGGATTGTTTTTGCAATTCTGGGTCTTTTATGGTGCCATATGAATTTCTGAATTTCTTCATCGATTACATTAAAAATGGTGTTGGGATATTAATGTGTATTGCACTGAATTTGTAGATAGCCTTTTGCAATATTGGCATCTTGATTATATGAATCCTCCCAATCCAGAACCATGGGAGGTTTTTCCATTTCCTTAGTTCTGCCTTAATTTCTTTTTTCATGTTTTTTAAAGTTCTCATCCTAGAGGTCTTTTACATCTTTGGTTATGGTTAATCCTAGGTATTTTGTGTTTTCTGAGACTATTACAAAAAGAGTTGCTTTCCTGATTTCAGCCTCGGCATTCAGGTCATTAGCATATAGAAATCCCATTGATTTTTGAGGGTTTAATTGTATACCCTGCAACTTTCCCAAAATTTTGTATTAGCTCTAGTAGCTTGGGAGTAGAGTCTATGGGTTTCTTTATGTATAGGATCATATTTTATCAAATGCCTTTTCCACTTCCAGAGTCATAACCATGTGGTTCTTTACCTTGCTTCAGTTTACGTGGTGGATCACATTATTTGACTTGTGTATATAAAACCAACTTTGCATCTCTGGGATGAATCCAGTTTGGTTAGGGAGTATGATTTTTTTTGATGACCTGTTGAAGTCGATTGCCAGAAGCTTTTTGAGAATTTTTGCATCTATGTTCATGAGGTAAATAGGTCTATAGTGCTCTTTCTGTAATGAGTCCTGGCCTGCTTTGGGGATGAGAGTTATACTGGCATCATAGACTGTATCTGGTAGTAAACTTTCTATTTCAATTTCATTGAAGAATTTGAGAAATATTGGTGTGAGTTCTTCTTTGAAGGCCTTGTGGATTTCTGTTTTGAATCCGACTGGACCTTGGCTTTTCTTGCATGGGAGATCACTTATTGGTGTTTCTATTTCAATGCTGGATATGGGTCTGTTAAGAAGGTTTAAATCTTCATGGTTGAGTTCAGGGATATCAATTTTTTCCTAGGAAATCATCCATTTTATGCATGTTCTCAAAGTTTTGGGCATAAACATTGCAAAATAGTCCCTTATTATGGTCTTAATTTTGGAAGTTTCAGTAGTGATGTTACCTGCTTCATTTCTGATCTTGTTTGTATGGGTTTGCTGCTATCTATTTTTTGGTCAGGTTTGCTAGGTGTGTGTCTACCTTGTTAATTTTTTCAAAGAACAAACTCTTTGTTTTGTTGATTCTTTTGATTTTTTTTCCTTGTCTCTAATTCATTAATTATAATGTGATTTTAATTATTTGTGTTCCTCGAGTTACTTCAGGTTATGCTTGTTGTTCTCTTTCAAGGTGATTTAGGTGCATCCTTAAATTATTGAGTCTCATCCTTCAATTTTTGAGTTTCTCCACTTTGTTGGTTTACGTCCTCAGAGATATAAATTTTCCTCTGAGTACTGCCTTTGCTTTGTCCCAAAGGAGCTGGTACTTTGTATACTCATCTTGGTTGAATTCCATAAATATTTGAATTTCTGTTCTAATTTCTTTAATGACCCACTGAAGTTGTTACTCTCCATGTACCTTTTTGAGTTGAACTCTATTTATATTCCATTGTGGTCTGAGAAAATGCAGGCAATGGTTTTCTTGATTATGAATGTGTACAGATTTTCTTTGTGTCCTGAGATGTGATCTATTTTGGAGAATGTTGCATGTGCTGCCAAAAAGAATGTGTGCTATGTCGTTGCTGGGTCGATATTCTGTAGTTGTTGGTTAAGTCTAGTTGATCTACGCAGGTTTTTATTTCTTTGGTTTCTTTGTTCAGTTTTTGGGTGTTGATGTGTCCAAAGGTGATAGTGGAGTGTTAAATTCCCCAATTATCAATGTCTTTGGGTCTGTGAATGATTTTAGAGTCAGTAGTGTTCATTTGATGATGTTAGGTTCTCCTGTATTTGGTGTGTAGATATATAGGATGGTTATATCCTGCTGTAGCAGAGATTCCTTTATTAGAATGTAGTAACCTTCTTTGTCTCTTTTTACTGTTTTTAATTTGAAGTCAATTTTATCTGATACTAGGATTTCTATGCCAGCCTGTTTATAGGCGCCATTGGATTGATAGATTTGATTCCATCGTTTCACTTTTACGAGATGTTTACTTTTGCTGGATAGATGTGTCTCTTGGAGGCAGCAGAAAGATGGATCTTGATTTTTGATCCAACTTATGAGCCTATGTCATTTGATTGGATAATTAAGTCCATTAATATTGAGAGTTAGGATTGAGAGGTGATCGTTTGTTCCTTTCATTACATCTACCTTGTTAAAAGCTGTGTATTTCCATTTCTTGATCTAGTATTCTAGTTTACTATTTAGGGTTCATTTCTCTGTCTGTATTGTGATCTTGATTATTTTCCCTTTATAGCATGTCTTTGAGGATTTCATGTGTAGCTGGTTTGGTGGCGATATATTGTTTCACGTTTTCCTTAGTGTGGAAGGCTTTTATTTGACCTTGGGTTTTGAATGGGAGTTTGGCTTGGTACAATATTCTTGGATGGTAGTCATTTTCATTTAGGGTTTGGTATACCTCATCCCAGGATCTCCTTGCTTTTATGGTCTCTGCTGAGAAGTCTGGGGTAATTCTAATTGCTTTTCTTTTATATGTGATTGTTTTCTTCTCCCTAACAGCTTTAAGGATTCTGTCCTTGGAGTGTATTGATCCTTTTTTGATCACATTTGTTGGTGGGATGTCCTGTTCTGGTCTGGGTGGTTTGGAGTTGTAAATGATTCCTGTATCTCTATAGGCCTATCCTTCTGGATATTTTGGACGGATTTGGCTAATGTTTTGTTGCCTATTCCATTAAATTATTTCTTCAGGTTTTCCTCAATACATATTAGTCTTAAATTGGGCTTCCTGATTGTGTCTTGAGCTCATGGAGTGATCTGTTTTGTCGATGGGATTGGTTTTGTATTGATTTTTGAACTTTCTCCATCAACTTTAGAGAATCTTCAGCTCCTGAGTTCCTCTGCTTCAGCTAGTAGGGAATCTAGGCTAGTTACTTGATTTCGATTCCCTTTTTCTTCCCTCTGTTCTTTCCTAATGTTTTCCATGTCATCTTTTAGGTCCTGCATTGACTTTTTTACTGCATTAACTTCATTAACTTGGTTTTGAGTGCTATCTCTCAAATCTTTCAGCTGGGTAGCTATCTTTTCATTTGACTCTTTTTTTTTTTTTTTTTTTTTGGCCAGTCCTGGGCCTTGGCCTCAGGGCCTGAGCACTGTCCCTGGCTTCTTCCCGCTCAAGGCTAGCACTCTGCCACTTGAGCCACAGCGCCGCTTCTGGCCGTTTTCTGTATATGTGATGCTGGGGAATCGAACCTAGGGCCTCGTATATCCGAGGCAGGCACTCTTGCCACTAGGCTATATCCCCAGCCCCTTCATTTGACTCTTGAAGTTCATTTATCTTTCTATTTGTGGAAGCCATGATATTCTCCATTAATTTTTTTTTTGCCAGTCCTTGGCCTTGGACTCAGGGCCTGAGCACCATCCCTAGCTTCTTCCCGCTCCAGGCTAGCACTCTGCCACCTGA
The DNA here is from genome assembly GCF_023159225.1 of Perognathus longimembris pacificus. Taxonomy (NCBI): domain Eukaryota; kingdom Metazoa; phylum Chordata; class Mammalia; order Rodentia; family Heteromyidae; genus Perognathus; species Perognathus longimembris. The sequence goes on along the minus strand of NW_025957211.1, from coordinate 82,077 downwards.
GCCACAGCGCCCATTTTGGCCATCTTTCATATATGTGGTGCTGGGGAATCAAACCGAGAGCTTCATGTGTAGGAGGCAAGCCCTCTTGCCACTAGGCCATATTCACAGCCCTCTCCATTAAATTTGCTTTGCCTCTTCATGCTCTAGAATAGTTTCCTGGAGAGATTCACAATTTTCATTTATCATATTTATCAGTAGACTTTGTACAGCATTTTGATGGTTGTCTTCTCTTTGATTGACTGCTCTGCTTCCTGTTTGTTTTGACAGTGAAATGAGACACCAATTTTTGCAATCGTTCTTGTGTTTCCTCTGCCCATTTGGATTGGGAAATCCAATCTACAAACATTTGTGAGCACCGTTGAAGGCCTCATGCATACCTTACCATGCTCTGTGTAAATCTTTGAAGTTCAAAATTATATACAGATACCTTGTATACCTATATGTAATATGAGATTGATGTTCCTGAAGAATACAATCCTGCACTCTCTACTCAGTAGTTACGTATTTACTGTTACAACCATATGAGCAACTTTTGTTACGATATTAAGTTCTTTTTGGACTGGCAGGTTCTGTCTCTGAGTCCATTTGATTCACTCTGATTGAGCAGGGATACCCTCTATCCAATAACCTGAGTTCAATGGAATCTGGAGTTCCTGTAAATAAGTCAGGAGGGTCAGTTAGCATCAGTGAAGAGAATAGAGTAAAATTATATGGGGGAGGGTACTGATTTTGGTTTATTTACAGTGACGTGGAAATGTGAAGAAGAACAGAATTGGTAGAAAGAAGACGTTTAAAAGGATAATCAATTCAGTTAACAGAGAATAGTGGGGGTGTTATTCCAAGGAAAGTAATTTTAAAGAAAGAATGTGAAGAGGAAAATAAAGAAAAAATTGTGGAAGACAAATGCACAAAACAGAGAAAATTTACTTTAAAAAAGTGAAAAAAAAAACTAGAAAATCGAATAACCAAAAACTTTTTGCTAAAAACAAACAGGTAAAAAAGGAATAAAAAATCCCAATGACATTTCAGAAATGGAAAAAATAATAAAAGCTTAAAAAATATTGGAAAAAGCAATGGAGTCTTCCTTGTTTGGATGGGCTTTCTAATCTCTGGTTTCCTTGCGATGGTCAGCAGTATATTTTGCTGCTTGCCGTGTTTGACTTGCTTTCAATTTTCGGGGGTGGATCTGCTTTGAACTGCATCCCTTGTTGGTAAAATCATGGGTCACTCTGGTTCACACAGCTTGCAAGTAGGACTTGGGTATCTTCTGTGGATGGGGCACATGCACAGTTTGGGGAACCCTTTCTCCTCTAGTGTCTTGTTGGGCCATTGCCTTTAACTCATGTTTTTAAATAGGCTGTGGACTCAGCAAGGCGGGGAGCTTCTCTCCTGGCTTACCCTGCTGTGATTCTCTTGCTTGGGGGAGGTTCTCCCCTCTGAGGCGGATCAGCCTATTGGGCAGAGCTAGCTATGGGATTCAGCTCCATTTCAGCCTGGGAATTAGGATTCCTATGTGGAGGGACCATTTATCTGTCTTGGGAACTGTTTGTTCCCATCTGGTTTTTCCATACCGCTGGTAGTTGTTTGCTGCTTTCGCTTTCAATTTAGAAATTTCAATGGGCAAGGCGGTGCACCTCTGGCTGAGCCATGGCCTAGGACGACCCTCATATCTGGGCAGGGGTCCTTCTCCTGACCAGAGCTAGCTCTCTCTGATTGGTCCCTCTTGACATTTTTCAAAGATGGCCCCTTCATCCTTGCTTTCTGAAGGCCCACTTTTGTTCCAGTCTGGTCTGACCCTATGCCAGTGACAAAGATGGCACTTTGCTCTAGCAAAGGTGGAAGGGCTAAGTTCCAGATTCCCCTCTAGGGGCACCAGTGAGAATGACTTTTAGAGTTACTCACACTTTCTTTGCTATTTCAGCCTGTCGGTGCTCAGTCTGCAATCCAGGTCTGTCTGCTGTTGTGTGGAGGATTTTTTCCTTGTTGCTGTTGTGTGCTTTAGGTGCATGGAGTATGGGGAAATGTCTGGGCACCAGCACTGGCTTGTGGGTGGACTGCCAACTGGAACAAAAATCTGTGTTTTCAGGCTAGCAAAGTATATTTTTTCTTCCTGGCCAAAATCCCTGTACTGATATAACTTACTTGAGCTGTCTTTCTAGGCATAAGATTTTCTCTGGTGGGGCAAAACTGCAATGTCAGAATGTGTTTAGCTAGGGCTCTGCTGCTACTCCAGCATCTTCACAGAAGTGAATTGAAAATCCTTCATGATTCAGCTTTGATAAGATTGAATACATGGAGTAATGTCAATACTCTTGTATTTGCTGAAACTCTGTCCATGGACAATGTTAGTATATATTTTGGAGTATGTTACACTTGATGCTGAGAAGAATCTGGTTTTGATAGCTGTATGTTGAAAACCTTTGAATAAGTCTGTTACATTCATGTGGAAAATGGTTGTACTACTACTTGTGTCAGTCTTGTTTCTCCTGTGTGTCAGGTCGCCTCTTGGTGAGAGTGAAGTATTAAAATCTCCCACTACTAGTTTATTCAGGTGCATCTTTGACTGTAGTTCTGAATGAATTCCTTTGACATATTTAGCGTCTCAAATATTGGGTGAGTATATGTTCATTATTTTTATAACTTCTTCTTAGATGTTTCCCAGTTTTGAGATGTAGGGACTATCTATTTCTTTGTGCACTCATTTCAATGAGAAGTATAACTTTTTGTAATCAGGTTGGCTACTCCTCCCTTTTGGTATGTCCATTTGCTTGGAAGATCCTACTCCATCCTTTTTCTCAAAGAATGATTTCATTGTTTTTTCTTTGATGGGTCTCTTGAAGACAATACATAGATGGATCTTGTTTTTGGATCCAATCCACAGTTCATTTTCTTTTCTTTGGAGAGTTGAGTTTTAGATTTTTACTGTTTAGATTAGTGTGGTCCTTTCTCTTCCATTTTCTTATTAACCTGCATTTTACTTCATTCCTTTATTCTTTACTAATTTAATTTGGTTTCCTCTTGGCTTCTTTTACCTGGGTTCCTTTTTGTGGATTGTTTTCTATTCAATGATGTTCCTCCTTAGTAGCCTCTGCAGGACTGGTTTTCGTTGTTATATTCCTTTTTTTTTCTTTATTGTGGACGGTTTTGATTTTTCCATCGAATGTGTGTTCTAATTTTGTGGATATCCAAATAGTTGCTGGTTTTTAGTGCTTGAATTGTGTTCTTCCAGGCTGTCCTTCATCACAAATTTTAGTGGAGAGGTTTGACATGATTCTGATATGTTTTTCTTGTTGTAGACTTCTGAATCCTTTAATTTCTTGTGTCTAGTGGTTTTTCCTCTAGGTTATGGTCTCTTCTGTGGTCAGGATGCTTCTTCTGCTTCTGTAAGGCTTCCGCTTTGAGATTGGTGTAATTTTCTGCAATAATTCTATTGAATATGTTTGGTATATTTCTACTCTGATATACTATTCCTTTATTCTTTCCAACAATGTGCAGATTATGTCTCCTGAATTTGTCGTATGTTTCGTGGATAAATCCTTCATGAAGTTTGATGGCATTTTGAAGTGTGATAGTCCCTCTGTCGAATATCAGCGGAGTTGTCTTAGACCATGAGATTCTCGATTCTTCTTTTCGGTCCTTGGATATGCAGACTCCAATATGATTAGCTTTATGGAAATTGACCTGTTATTGGTAGCTAGATCAGCTCTCCATGTGGTAGTTCCTTATGTTAAGTAGTTGAATTTTGATTCTTTTTCATGCACTGTTGGCCTCAAAATATTAGGGTCTTCTTTAGATGAGGAGTTGGCTCTATCTACTTTTACTTCCATTTCTTTCCTTATTTTACATATTCCATGAAGACATATTTTCTGTGTTCCTGACATTTGTTTCTATGGGATCCTGTGTTGATTCTTCTGGCAATTTCAGCTGTCATAGCAAGAACATTTTTCTGTATTTCATCAGTATTTTTATGGGGTTTGGGGGGGTTGACGACCATTTATGAAATTAGTAATAGTTCTTTGTGATTTCGCATCTGGGATGCAGGAGTTATGAAGGCTTGATTCCCCTTTTACTACCCATTGGTAGCTCATATATGGCACCATTATTGAACAAGTATATATCTGTTTCAATATTTAATAGCATTCCTTTCGTCCAGAAGGCTTCCAACATTTCTTATTAACAGTATTCCTTTTTTATGTTTAATATTTTTCCTGATAATGGACATTCTTTTGGGGCTATGTCTAATATGATAGTCATTTTGATTTGCATTTCTCTTGTAGCCTGTGGTATAGAGCACTCATCATGTGTCTCCAGGCCATTCTCAAACCAGACTCAGACCGACTAATAATTGATGGTATTAATTTCGTTTTCTTTATAACCGAAAATATTAGCACAACATATCTTTTGTAAATATTTCTAATTCAGATAAACGTAAGGACTTCTGTTATGTGAGGGTTGTTTAGAAATACGTTTCCCTAGCAACAAGATATATCCCACAATTCACTAACTTTAATATTTAAAATCTGAAATTCCCCAAGAGATTACAATCTTCTTATTTGGAAAATAGCTAGACACCTGTGTTTAGGGGAGCCAGAATCTGTTTCGATGTCGTGAGATTTTACTAAGGCCAGTAGAGGTCTCCTTTCATTTCTTTTTGGTCTCAACAAATAAACTAAATACAAATGATAAAGTATGATTTCTCGTCTTGTTTTTGGTTACCTTGAGAGTTTGTTGTCACAAGCAATATCATTAATCTAAAGCAAGGAAACAAAATCTGCTACACGTCCTAAATTTTAAACTATTGTTGCTATCATGATGTTCAAAATCGTATTCCCTGAGCTTTAGCCTTCAAAAGTAGATATCATGGAAAATCAATATAAAATGACTCATAAATATGCTTATAATATTTGTAAGCTAAGTTGACATGGTATATAGAGATAAAAAGGTCTCAGGGTGAGGCTAGAATTTATTTGGTTGACAATGTGCTGTACAAAATGGATACAGTTACATAATAAGGCAGTCAGTACACACTTTCTGATATCCCACACACTCAGTGTTCTTTCCCTTCCCTACATCAGGGAGACATATGTGCAATTCCCAGTGTACCAAAATCATATATAGTAACCCATTTAGACTATGCCAAAGAAAATTCACCTAGAACTTTAAATGTAAGGTCAAGAACAGAATCCTCCGGTGCAATCCTCTTGAAGTTGTTTTTGCTTATCCTCATATTATATGATCATTTGTCCATATGCTGGTTGGTTCCATATTCTACCTATGACAAATTGGGCTGCGATGAACATTGTTGTGCTGGTGGCGTTAGTGTGTTCTTGTTTGTGGTCTTTTGGGTAGATTTCCAAAAGTGGGGTTACTGGGTCACAGGGGAGCTCTATGTTTAACCTTCTGAGGAATCTCCATAATGCTTTCCAGAGTGGCTGAACCATTTTACACTCCCATCAACAATGAAGTAGAGTTCCCTTTTGGCCATATCCCCACCAACACTTGTTATTGTTAGTTGTCTTTATACAGGACATTCTTACTGGGGTGAGGTGGAATCTCAATGTTGTTTTGATTTGTATTTCTATTATGGCTAGTGATGTAGAGCAGTTTTTTTTTTATGTCGCTTGTCCATTCTCATTTCTTCTATAGAGAAGTCTCTTGTAAGTATTTAGCCAACTTGTTGAGGGGGCTATTGGTTCTTTGCGGTTTTGTTTGGGAGGAATTTAATTTTTTTAAATCTGCATATATTTTAGATATGAGCCCTTTGTACATTGTATGGCCAGTAAAGATCTTTTCCCAATCTGTGGGCTTTCAGGTTATCCTGCGAGCTGTGCCCTTTGCCCTGTAGAAGCACTGCTGTTTGATGCAGTCCAATTTGTCCAGTCTTTCTTCAATTTGTAGCTTTTCTTGGTCTTTGTTATGGAAATTTGGTCCTGTGCCAAGGAGCCCAAGGGTTTCTCCTATTTCTTCCTTTAGTGTTTTCAGCGCATCTTTTTTAATTTTGAGGTCTTTAATCCATTTGTAGTTGAATTTGGTGCAGGCTGATATAATGATATATAAGGATCTAGTTTTAGTTTGTTGCATGTGATGAACCAGTTTTGCCCACACCATTAGTTAAAGAGGCTATCTTTCTTCCAGGCTATTTTTTTAGCTCCATTATCGAAGATTAAGTAGCCATAGTTCTCTGGGTTTATTTCTGCGCCTTCAATTCCGTTACATTGGTCTTCAGTCTTGCTCCGGTGCCAAAAACAAGCTGTTTTTAATACTATAACATTATAATACAGCTTTAATTGGGGATTGTAATTCCTCCAGCACTGTTCTTTCTTCTTAGGATTGTTTTTGCAATTCTGGGTCTTTTATGGTGCCATATGAATTTCTGAATTTCTTCATCGATTACATTAAAAATGGTGTTGGGATATTAATGTGTATTGCACTGAATTTGTAGATAGCCTTTTGCAATATTGGCATCTTGATTATATGAATCCTCCCAATCCAGAACCATGGGAGGTTTTTCCATTTCCTTAGTTCTGCCTTAATTTCTTTTTTCATGTTTTTTAAAGTTCTCATCCTAGAGGTCTTTTACATCTTTGGTTATGGTTAATCCTAGGTATTTTGTGTTTTCTGAGACTATTACAAAAAGAGTTGCTTTCCTGATTTCAGCCTCGGCATTCAGGTCATTAGCATATAGAAATCCCATTGATTTTTGAGGGTTTAATTGTATACCCTGCAACTTTCCCAAAATTTTGTATTAGCTCTAGTAGCTTGGGAGTAGAGTCTATGGGTTTCTTTATGTATAGGATCATATTTTATCAAATGCCTTTTCCACTTCCAGAGTCATAACCATGTGGTTCTTTACCTTGCTTCAGTTTACGTGGTGGATCACATTATTTGACTTGTGTATATAAAACCAACTTTGCATCTCTGGGATGAATCCAGTTTGGTTAGGGAGTATGATTTTTTTTGATGACCTGTTGAAGTCGATTGCCAGAAGCTTTTTGAGAATTTTTGCATCTATGTTCATGAGGTAAATAGGTCTATAGTGCTCTTTCTGTAATGAGTCCTGGCCTGCTTTGGGGATGAGAGTTATACTGGCATCATAGACTGTATCTGGTAGTAAACTTTCTATTTCAATTTCATTGAAGAATTTGAGAAATATTGGTGTGAGTTCTTCTTTGAAGGCCTTGTGGATTTCTGTTTTGAATCCGACTGGACCTTGGCTTTTCTTGCATGGGAGATCACTTATTGGTGTTTCTATTTCAATGCTGGATATGGGTCTGTTAAGAAGGTTTAAATCTTCATGGTTGAGTTCAGGGATATCAATTTTTTCCTAGGAAATCATCCATTTTATGCATGTTCTCAAAGTTTTGGGCATAAACATTGCAAAATAGTCCCTTATTATGGTCTTAATTTTGGAAGTTTCAGTAGTGATGTTACCTGCTTCATTTCTGATCTTGTTTGTATGGGTTTGCTGCTATCTATTTTTTGGTCAGGTTTGCTAGGTGTGTGTCTACCTTGTTAATTTTTTCAAAGAACAAACTCTTTGTTTTGTTGATTCTTTTGATTTTTTTTCCTTGTCTCTAATTCATTAATTATAATGTGATTTTAATTATTTGTGTTCCTCGAGTTACTTCAGGTTATGCTTGTTGTTCTCTTTCAAGGTGATTTAGGTGCATCCTTAAATTATTGAGTCTCATCCTTCAATTTTTGAGTTTCTCCACTTTGTTGGTTTACGTCCTCAGAGATATAAATTTTCCTCTGAGTACTGCCTTTGCTTTGTCCCAAAGGAGCTGGTACTTTGTATACTCATCTTGGTTGAATTCCATAAATATTTGAATTTCTGTTCTAATTTCTTTAATGACCCACTGAAGTTGTTACTCTCCATGTACCTTTTTGAGTTGAACTCTATTTATATTCCATTGTGGTCTGAGAAAATGCAGGCAATGGTTTTCTTGATTATGAATGTGTACAGATTTTCTTTGTGTCCTGAGATGTGATCTATTTTGGAGAATGTTGCATGTGCTGCCAAAAAGAATGTGTGCTATGTCGTTGCTGGGTCGATATTCTGTAGTTGTTGGTTAAGTCTAGTTGATCTACGCAGGTTTTTATTTCTTTGGTTTCTTTGTTCAGTTTTTGGGTGTTGATGTGTCCAAAGGTGATAGTGGAGTGTTAAATTCCCCAATTATCAATGTCTTTGGGTCTGTGAATGATTTTAGAGTCAGTAGTGTTCATTTGATGATGTTAGGTTCTCCTGTATTTGGTGTGTAGATATATAGGATGGTTATATCCTGCTGTAGCAGAGATTCCTTTATTAGAATGTAGTAACCTTCTTTGTCTCTTTTTACTGTTTTTAATTTGAAGTCAATTTTATCTGATACTAGGATTTCTATGCCAGCCTGTTTATAGGCGCCATTGGATTGATAGATTTGATTCCATCGTTTCACTTTTACGAGATGTTTACTTTTGCTGGATAGATGTGTCTCTTGGAGGCAGCAGAAAGATGGATCTTGATTTTTGATCCAACTTATGAGCCTATGTCATTTGATTGGATAATTAAGTCCATTAATATTGAGAGTTAGGATTGAGAGGTGATCGTTTGTTCCTTTCATTACATCTACCTTGTTAAAAGCTGTGTATTTCCATTTCTTGATCTAGTATTCTAGTTTACTATTTAGGGTTCATTTCTCTGTCTGTATTGTGATCTTGATTATTTTCCCTTTATAGCATGTCTTTGAGGATTTCATGTGTAGCTGGTTTGGTGGCGATATATTGTTTCACGTTTTCCTTAGTGTGGAAGGCTTTTATTTGACCTTGGGTTTTGAATGGGAGTTTGGCTTGGTACAATATTCTTGGATGGTAGTCATTTTCATTTAGGGTTTGGTATACCTCATCCCAGGATCTCCTTGCTTTTATGGTCTCTGCTGAGAAGTCTGGGGTAATTCTAATTGCTTTTCTTTTATATGTGATTGTTTTCTTCTCCCTAACAGCTTTAAGGATTCTGTCCTTGGAGTGTATTGATCCTTTTTTGATCACATTTGTTGGTGGGATGTCCTGTTCTGGTCTGGGTGGTTTGGAGTTGTAAATGATTCCTGTATCTCTATAGGCCTATCCTTCTGGATATTTTGGACGGATTTGGCTAATGTTTTGTTGCCTATTCCATTAAATTATTTCTTCAGGTTTTCCTCAATACATATTAGTCTTAAATTGGGCTTCCTGATTGTGTCTTGAGCTCATGGAGTGATCTGTTTTGTCGATGGGATTGGTTTTGTATTGATTTTTGAACTTTCTCCATCAACTTTAGAGAATCTTCAGCTCCTGAGTTCCTCTGCTTCAGCTAGTAGGGAATCTAGGCTAGTTACTTGATTTCGATTCCCTTTTTCTTCCCTCTGTTCTTTCCTAATGTTTTCCATGTCATCTTTTAGGTCCTGCATTGACTTTTTTACTGCATTAACTTCATTAACTTGGTTTTGAGTGCTATCTCTCAAATCTTTCAGCTGGGTAGCTATCTTTTCATTTGACTCTTTTTTTTTTTTTTTTTTTTTTGGCCAGTCCTGGGCCTTGGCCTCAGGGCCTGAGCACTGTCCCTGGCTTCTTCCCGCTCAAGGCTAGCACTCTGCCACTTGAGCCACAGCGCCGCTTCTGGCCGTTTTCTGTATATGTGATGCTGGGGAATCGAACCTAGGGCCTCGTATATCCGAGGCAGGCACTCTTGCCACTAGGCTATATCCCCAGCCCCTTCATTTGACTCTTGAAGTTCATTTATCTTTCTATTTGTGGAAGCCATGATATTCTCCATTAATTTTTTTTTTGCCAGTCCTTGGCCTTGGACTCAGGGCCTGAGCACCATCCCTAGCTTCTTCCCGCTCCAGGCTAGCACTCTGCCACCTGAGCCACAGCGCCCATTTTGGCCATCTTTCATATATGTGGTGCTGGGGAATCAAACCGAGAGCTTCATGTGTAGGAGGCAAGCCCTCTTGCCACTAGGCCATATTCACAGCCCTCTCCATTAAATTTGCTTTGCCTCTTCATGCTCTAGAATAGTTTCCTGGAGAGATTCACAATTTTCATTTATCATATTTATCAGTAGACTTTGTACAGCATTTTGATGGTTGTCTTCTCTTTGATTGACTGCTCTGCTTCCTGTTTGTTTTGACAGTGAAATGAGACACCAATTTTTGCAATCGTTCTTGTGTTTCCTCTGCCCATTTGGATTGGGAAATCCAATCTACAAACATTTGTGAGCACCGTTGAAGGCCTCATGCATACCTTACCATGCTCTGTGTAAATCTTTGAAGTTCAAAATTATATACAGATACCTTGTATACCTATATGTAATATGAGATTGATGTTCCTGAAGAATACAATCCTGCACTCTCTACTCAGTAGTTACGTATTTACTGTTACAACCATATGAGCAACTTTTGTTACGATATTAAGTTCTTTTTGGACTGGCAGGTTCTGTCTCTGAGTCCATTTGATTCACTCTGATTGAGCAGGGATACCCTCTATCCAATAACCTGAGTTCAATGGAATCTGGAGTTCCTGTAAATAAGTCAGGAGGGTCAGTTAGCATCAGTGAAGAGAATAGAGTAAAATTATATGGGGGAGGGTACTGATTTTGGTTTATTTACAGTGACGTGGAAATGTGAAGAAGAACAGAATTGGTAGAAAGAAGACGTTTAAAAGGATAATCAATTCAGTTAACAGAGAATAGTGGGGGTGTTATTCCAAGGAAAGTAATTTTAAAGAAAGAATGTGAAGAGGAAAATAAAGAAAAAATTGTGGAAGACAAATGCACAAAACAGAGAAAATTTACTTTAAAAAAGTGAAAAAAAAAACTAGAAAATCGAATAACCAAAAACTTTTTGCTAAAAACAAACAGGTAAAAAAGGAATAAAAAATCCCAATGACATTTCAGAAATGGAAAAAATAATAAAAGCTTAAAAAATATTGGAAAAAGCAATGGAGTCTTCCTTGTTTGGATGGGCTTTCTAATCTCTGGTTTCCTTGCGATGGTCAGCAGTATATTTTGCTGCTTGCCGTGTTTGACTTGCTTTCAATTTTCGGGGGTGGATCTGCTTTGAACTGCATCCCTTGTTGGTAAAATCATGGGTCACTCTGGTTCACACAGCTTGCAAGTAGGACTTGGGTATCTTCTGTGGATGGGGCACATGCACAGTTTGGGGAACCCTTTCTCCTCTAGTGTCTTGTTGGGCCATTGCCTTTAACTCATGTTTTTAAATAGGCTGTGGACTCAGCAAGGCGGGGAGCTTCTCTCCTGGCTTACCCTGCTGTGATTCTCTTGCTTGGGGGAGGTTCTCCCCTCTGAGGCGGATCAGCCTATTGGGCAGAGCTAGCTATGGGATTCAGCTCCATTTCAGCCTGGGAATTAGGATTCCTATGTGGAGGGACCATTTATCTGTCTTGGGAACTGTTTGTTCCCATCTGGTTTTTCCATACCGCTGGTAGTTGTTTGCTGCTTTCGCTTTCAATTTAGAAATTTCAATGGGCAAGGCGGTGCACCTCTGGCTGAGCCATGGCCTAGGACGACCCTCATATCTGGGCAGGGGTCCTTCTCCTGACCAGAGCTAGCTCTCTCTGATTGGTCCCTCTTGACATTTTTCAAAGATGGCCCCTTCATCCTTGCTTTCTGAAGGCCCACTTTTGTTCCAGTCTGGTCTGACCCTATGCCAGTGACAAAGATGGCACTTTGCTCTAGCAAAGGTGGAAGGGCTAAGTTCCAGATTCCCCTCTAGGGGCACCAGTGAGAATGACTTTTAGAGTTACTCACACTTTCTTTGCTATTTCAGCCTGTCGGTGCTCAGTCTGCAATCCAGGTCTGTCTGCTGTTGTGTGGAGGATTTTTTCCTTGTTGCTGTTGTGTGCTTTAGGTGCATGGAGTATGGGGAAATGTCTGGGCACCAGCACTGGCTTGTGGGTGGACTGCCAACTGGAACAAAAATCTGTGTTTTCAGGCTAGCAAAGTATATTTTTTCTTCCTGGCCAAAATCCCTGTACTGATATAACTTACTTGAGCTGTCTTTCTAGGCATAAGATTTTCTCTGGTGGGGCAAAACTGCAATGTCAGAATGTGTTTAGCTAGGGCTCTGCTGCTACTCCAGCATCTTCACAGAAGTGAATTGAAAATCCTTCATGATTCAGCTTTGATAAGATTGAATACATGGAGTAATGTCAATACTCTTGTATTTGCTGAAACTCTGTCCATGGACAATGTTAGTATATATTTTGGAGTATGTTACACTTGATGCTGAGAAGAATCTGGTTTTGATAGCTGTATGTTGAAAACCTTTGAATAAGTCTGTTACATTCATGTGGAAAATGGTTGTACTACTACTTGTGTCAGTCTTGTTTCTCCTGTGTGTCAGGTCGCCTCTTGGTGAGAGTGAAGTATTAAAATCTCCCACTACTAGTTTATTCAGGTGCATCTTTGACTGTAGTTCTGAATGAATTCCTTTGACATATTTAGCGTCTCAAATATTGGGTGAGTATATGTTCATTATTTTTATAACTTCTTCTTAGATGTTTCCCAGTTTTGAGATGTAGGGACTATCTATTTCTTTGTGCACTCATTTCAATGAGAAGTATAACTTTTTGTAATCAGGTTGGCTACTCCTCCCTTTTGGTATGTCCATTTGCTTGGAAGATCCTACTCCATCCTTTTTCTCAAAGAATGATTTCATTGTTTTTTCTTTGATGGGTCTCTTGAAGACAATACATAGATGGATCTTGTTTTTGGATCCAATCCACAGTTCATTTTCTTTTCTTTGGAGAGTTGAGTTTTAGATTTTTACTGTTTAGATTAGTGTGGTCCTTTCTCTTCCATTTTCTTATTAACCTGCATTTTACTTCATTCCTTTATTCTTTACTAATTTAATTTGGTTTCCTCTTGGCTTCTTTTACCTGGGTTCCTTTTTGTGGATTGTTTTCTATTCAATGATGTTCCTCCTTAGTAGCCTCTGCAGGACTGGTTTTCGTTGTTATATTCCTTTTTTTTTCTTTATTGTGGACGGTTTTGATTTTTCCATCGAATGTGTGTTCTAATTTTGTGGATATCCAAATAGTTGCTGGTTTTTAGTGCTTGAATTGTGTTCTTCCAGGCTGTCCTTCATCACAAATTTTAGTGGAGAGGTTTGACATGATTCTGATATGTTTTTCTTGTTGTAGACTTCTGAATCCTTTAATTTCTTGTGTCTAGTGGTTTTTCCTCTAGGTTATGGTCTCTTCTGTGGTCAGGATGCTTCTTCTGCTTCTGTAAGGCTTCCGCTTTGAGATTGGTGTAATTTTCTGCAATAATTCTATTGAATATGTTTGGTATATTTCTACTCTGATATACTATTCCTTTATTCTTTCCAACAATGTGCAGATTATGTCTCCTGAATTTGTCGTATGTTTCGTGGATAAATCCTTCATGAAGTTTGATGGCATTTTGAAGTGTGATAGTCCCTCTGTCGAATATCAGCGGAGTTGTCTTAGACCATGAGATTCTCGATTCTTCTTTTCGGTCCTTGGATATGCAGACTCCAATATGATTAGCTTTATGGAAATTGACCTGTTATTGGTAGCTAGATCAGCTCTCCATGTGGTAGTTCCTTATGTTAAGTAGTTGAATTTTGATTCTTTTTCATGCACTGTTGGCCTCAAAATATTAGGGTCTTCTTTAGATGAGGAGTTGGCTCTATCTACTTTTACTTCCATTTCTTTCCTTATTTTACATATTCCATGAAGACATATTTTCTGTGTTCCTGACATTTGTTTCTATGGGATCCTGTGTTGATTCTTCTGGCAATTTCAGCTGTCATAGCAAGAACATTTTTCTGTATTTCATCAGTATTTTTATGGGGTTTGGGGGGGTTGACGACCATTTATGAAATTAGTAATAGTTCTTTGTGATTTCGCATCTGGGATGCAGGAGTTATGAAGGCTTGATTCCCCTTTTACTACCCATTGGTAGCTCATATATGGCACCATTATTGAACAAGTATATATCTGTTTCAATATTTAATAGCATTCCTTTCGTCCAGAAGGCTTCCAACATTTCTTATTAACAGTATTCCTTTTTTATGTTTAATATTTTTCCTGATAATGGACATTCTTTTGGGGCTATGTCTAATATGATAGTCATTTTGATTTGCATTTCTCTTGTAGCCTGTGGTATAGAGCACTCATCATGTGTCTCCAGGCCATTCTCAAACCAGACTCAGACCGACTAATAATTGATGGTATTAATTTCGTTTTCTTTATAACCGAAAATATTAGCACAACATATCTTTTGTAAATATTTCTAATTCAGATAAACGTAAGGACTTCTGTTATGTGAGGGTTGTTTAGAAATACGTTTCCCTAGCAACAAGATATATCCCACAATTCACTAACTTTAATATTTAAAATCTGAAATTCCCCAAGAGATTACAATCTTCTTATTTGGAAAATAGCTAGACACCTGTGTTTAGGGGAGCCAGAATCTGTTTCGATGTCGTGAGATTTTACTAAGGCCAGTAGAGGTCTCCTTTCATTTCTTTTTGGTCTCAACAAATAAACTAAATACAAATGATAAAGTATGATTTCTCGTCTTGTTTTTGGTTACCTTGAGAGTTTGTTGTCACAAGCAATATCATTAATCTAAAGCAAGGAAACAAAATCTGCTACACGTCCTAAATTTTAAACTATTGTTGCTATCATGATGTTCAAAATCGTATTCCCTGAGCTTTAGCCTTCAAAAGTAGATATCATGGAAAATCAATATAAAATGACTCATAAATATGCTTATAATATTTGTAAGCTAAGTTGACATGGTATATAGAGATAAAAAGGTCTCAGGGTGAGGCTAGAATTTATTTGGTTGACAATGTGCTGTACAAAATGGATACAGTTACATAATAAGGCAGTCAGTACACACTTTCTGATATCCCACACACTCAGTGTTCTTTCCCTTCCCTACATCAGGGAGACATATGTGCAATTCCCAGTGTACCAAAATCATATATAGTAACCCATTTAGACTATGCCAAAGAAAATTCACCTAGAACTTTAAATGTAAGGTCAAGAACAGAATCCTCCGGTGCAATCCTCTTGAAGTTGTTTTTGCTTATCCTCATATTATATGATCATTTGTCCATATGCTGGTTGGTTCCATATTCTACCTATGACAAATTGGGCTGCGATGAACATTGTTGTGCTGGTGGCGTTAGTGTGTTCTTGTTTGTGGTCTTTTGGGTAGATTTCCAAAAGTGGGGTTACTGGGTCACAGGGGAGCTCTATGTTTAACCTTCTGAGGAATCTCCATAATGCTTTCCAGAGTGGCTGAACCATTTTACACTCCCATCAACAATGAAGTAGAGTTCCCTTTTGGCCATATCCCCACCAACACTTGTTATTGTTAGTTGTCTTTATACAGGACATTCTTACTGGGGTGAGGTGGAATCTCAATGTTGTTTTGATTTGTATTTCTATTATGGCTAGTGATGTAGAGCAGTTTTTTTTTTTATGTCGCTTGTCCATTCTCATTTCTTCTATAGAGAAGTCTCTTGTAAGTATTTAGCCAACTTGTTGAGGGGGCTATTGGTTCTTTGCGGTTTTGTTTGGGAGGAATTTAATTTTTTTAAATCTGCATATATTTTAGATATGAGCCCTTTGTACATTGTATGGCCAGTAAAGATCTTTTCCCAATCTGTGGGCTTTCAGGTTATCCTGCGAGCTGTGCCCTTTGCCCTGTAGAAGCACTGCTGTTTGATGCAGTCCAATTTGTCCAGTCTTTCTTCAATTTGTAGCTTTTCTTGGTCTTTGTTATGGAAATTTGGTCCTGTGCCAAGGAGCCCAAGGGTTTCTCCTATTTCTTCCTTTAGTGTTTTCAGCGCATCTTTTTTAATTTTGAGGTCTTTAATCCATTTGTAGTTGAATTTGGTGCAGGCTGATATAATGATATATAAGGATCTAGTTTTAGTTTGTTGCATGTGATGAACCAGTTTTGCCCACACCATTAGTTAAAGAGGCTATCTTTCTTCCAGGCTATTTTTTTAGCTCCATTATCGAAGATTAAGTAGCCATAGTTCTCTGGGTTTATTTCTGCGCCTTCAATTCCGTTACATTGGTCTTCAGTCTTGCTCCGGTGCCAAAAACAAGCTGTTTTTAATACTATAACATTATAATACAGCTTTAATTGGGGATTGTAATTCCTCCAGCACTGTTCTTTCTTCTTAGGATTGTTTTTGCAATTCTGGGTCTTTTATGGTGCCATATGAATTTCTGAATTTCTTCATCGATTACATTAAAAATGGTGTTGGGATATTAATGTGTATTGCACTGAATTTGTAGATAGCCTTTTGCAATATTGGCATCTTGATTATATGAATCCTCCCAATCCAGAACCATGGGAGGTTTTTCCATTTCCTTAGTTCTGCCTTAATTTCTTTTTTCATGTTTTTTAAAGTTCTCATCCTAGAGGTCTTTTACATCTTTGGTTATGGTTAATCCTAGGTATTTTGTGTTTTCTGAGACTATTACAAAAAGAGTTGCTTTCCTGATTTCAGCCTCGGCATTCAGGTCATTAGCATATAGAAATCCCATTGATTTTTGAGGGTTTAATTGTATACCCTGCAACTTTCCCAAAATTTTGTATTAGCTCTAGTAGCTTGGGAGTAGAGTCTATGGGTTTCTTTATGTATAGGATCATATTTTATCAAATGCCTTTTCCACTTCCAGAGTCATAACCATGTGGTTCTTTACCTTGCTTCAGTTTACGTGGTGGATCACATTATTTGACTTGTGTATATAAAACCAACTTTGCATCTCTGGGATGAATCCAGTTTGGTTAGGGAGTATGATTTTTTTTGATGACCTGTTGAAGTCGATTGCCAGAAGCTTTTTGAGAATTTTTGCATCTATGTTCATGAGGTAAATAGGTCTATAGTGCTCTTTCTGTAATGAGTCCTGGCCTGCTTTGGGGATGAGAGTTATACTGGCATCATAGACTGTATCTGGTAGTAAACTTTCTATTTCAATTTCATTGAAGAATTTGAGAAATATTGGTGTGAGTTCTTCTTTGAAGGCCTTGTGGATTTCTGTTTTGAATCCGACTGGACCTTGGCTTTTCTTGCATGGGAGATCACTTATTGGTGTTTCTATTTCAATGCTGGATATGGGTCTGTTAAGAAGGTTTAAATCTTCATGGTTGAGTTCAGGGATATCAATTTTTTCCTAGGAAATCATCCATTTTATGCATGTTCTCAAAGTTTTGGGCATAAACATTGCAAAATAGTCCCTTATTATGGTCTTAATTTTGGAAGTTTCAGTAGTGATGTTACCTGCTTCATTTCTGATCTTGTTTGTATGGGTTTGCTGCTATCTATTTTTTGGTCAGGTTTGCTAGGTGTGTGTCTACCTTGTTAATTTTTTCAAAGAACAAACTCTTTGTTTTGTTGATTCTTTTGATTTTTTTTCCTTGTCTCTAATTCATTAATTATAATGTGATTTTAATTATTTGTGTTCCTCGAGTTACTTCAGGTTATGCTTGTTGTTCTCTTTCAAGGTGATTTAGGTGCATCCTTAAATTATTGAGTCTCATCCTTCAATTTTTGAGTTTCTCCACTTTGTTGGTTTACGTCCTCAGAGATATAAATTTTCCTCTGAGTACTGCCTTTGCTTTGTCCCAAAGGAGCTGGTACTTTGTATACTCATCTTGGTTGAATTCCATAAATATTTGAATTTCTGTTCTAATTTCTTTAATGACCCACTGAAGTTGTTACTCTCCATGTACCTTTTTGAGTTGAACTCTATTTATATTCCATTGTGGTCTGAGAAAATGCAGGCAATGGTTTTCTTGATTATGAATGTGTACAGATTTTCTTTGTGTCCTGAGATGTGATCTATTTTGGAGAATGTTGCATGTGCTGCCAAAAAGAATGTGTGCTATGTCGTTGCTGGGTCGATATTCTGTAGTTGTTGGTTAAGTCTAGTTGATCTACGCAGGTTTTTATTTCTTTGGTTTCTTTGTTCAGTTTTTGGGTGTTGACGTGTCCAAAGGTGATAGTGGAGTGTTAAATTCCCCAATTATCAATGTCTTTGGGTCTGTGAATGATTTTAGAGTCAGTAGTGTTCATTTGATGATGTTAGGTTCTCCTGTATTTGGTGTGTAGATATATAGGATGGTTATATCCTGCTGTAGCAGAGATTCCTTTATTAGAATGTAGTAACCTTCTTTGTCTCTTTTTACTGTTTTTAATTTGAAGTCAATTTTATCTGATACTAGGATTTCTATGCCAGCCTGTTTATAGGCGCCATTGGATTGATAGATTTGATTCCATCGTTTCACTTTTACGAGATGTTTACTTTTGCTGGATAGATGTGTCTCTTGGAGGCAGCAGAAAGATGGATCTTGATTTTTGATCCAACTTATGAGCCTATGTCATTTGATTGGATAATTAAGTCCATTAATATTGAGAGTTAGGATTGAGAGGTGATCGTTTGTTCCTTTCATTACATCTACCTTGTTAAAAGCTGTGTATTTCCATTTCTTGATCTAGTATTCTAGTTTACTATTTAGGGTTCATTTCTCTGTCTGTATTGTGATCTTGATTATTTTCCCTTTATAGCATGTCTTTGAGGATTTCATGTGTAGCTGGTTTGGTGGCGATATATTGTTTCACGTTTTCCTTAGTGTGGAAGGCTTTTATTTGACCTTGGGTTTTTTTTTTGTTTTTTTTTTTTGCCAGTCCTGGGCCTTGGACTCAGGGCCTGAGCACTGTCCCTGGCTTCCCGCTCAAGGCTAGCACTCTGCCACTTGAGCCACAGCGCCGCTCCTGGCCGTTTTCTGTATATGTGGTGCTGGGGAATCGAACCTAGGGCCTCGTATATCCGAGGCAGGCACTCTTGCCGCTAGGCTATATCCCCAGCCCTGACCTTGGGTTTTGAATGAGAGTTTGGCTTGGTACAATATTCTTGGATGGTAGTTATTTTCATTTAGGGTTTGGTATACCTCATCCCAGGATCTCCTTGCTATTATGGTCTCTGCTGAGAAGTCTGGGGTAATTCTAATTGCTTTTCTTTTATATGTGATTGTTTTCTTCTCCCTAACAGCTTTAAGGATTCTGTCCTTGGAGTGTATTGATCCTGTTTTGATCACATTTGTTGGTGGGATGTCCTGTTCTGGTCTGGGTGGTTTGCAGTTGTAAATGATTCCTGTATCTCTATAGGCCTATCCTTCTGGATATTTTGGAAGGATTTGGCTAATGTTTTGTTGCCTATTCCATTAAATTATTTCTTCAGGTTTTCCTCAATACATATTAGTCTTAAATTGGGCTTCCTGATTGTGTCTTGAGCTCATGGAGTGATCTATTTGGTCGATGGGATTGGGTTTGTATTGATTTTTGAACTTTCTCCATCAACTTTAGAGAATCTTCAGCTCCTGAGTTCCAATCCTTTGCTTCAGCTAGTAGGGAATCTAGGCTAGTTACTTGATTTTGATTCCCTTTTTCTTCCCTCTGTTCTTTCCTAATGTTTTCCATGTCATCTTTTAGGTCCTGCATTGACTTTTTTACTGCATTAACTTCATTAACTTGGTTTTGAGTGCTATCTCTCAAATCTTTCAGCTGGGTAGCTATCTTTTCATTTGACTCTTGAAGTTCATTTATCTTTCTATTTGTGGAAGCCATGATATTCTCCATTAATTTTTTTTTTGCCAGTCCTTGGCCTTGGACTCAGGGCCTGAGCACCATCCCTAGCTTCTTCCCGCTCCAGGCTAGCACTCTGCCACCTGAGCCACAGCGCCCATTTTGGCCATCTTTCATATATGTGGTGCTGGGGAATCAAACCGAGAGCTTCAAGTGTAGGAGGCAAGCCCTCTTGACACTAGGCCATATTCACAGCCCTCTCCATTAAATTTGCTTTGCCTCTTCATGCTCTAGAATAGTTTCCTGGAGAGATTCACAATTTTCATTTATCATACTTATCAGTAGACTTTGTACAGCATTTTGATGGTTGTCTTCTCTTTGACTGACTGCTCTGCTTCCTGTTTGTTTTGACAGTGAAATGAGACACCAATTTTTGCAATCGTTCTTGTGTTTCCTCTGCCCATTTGGATTGGGAAATCCAATCTACAAACATTTGTGAGCACCGTTGAAGGCCTCATGCATACCTTACCATGCTCTGTGTAAATCTTTGAAGTTCACAATTATATACAGATACCTTGTATACCTATATGTAATATGAGATTGATGTTCCTGAAGAATACAATCCTGCACTCTCTACTCAGTAGTTACGTATTTACTGTTACAATCATATGAGCAACTTTTGTTACGATATTAAGTTCTTTTTGGACTGGCAGGCTCTGTCTCTGAGTCCATTTGATTCACTCTGATTGAGCAGGGATACCCTCTATCCAATAACCTGAGTTCAATGGAATCTGGAGTTCCTGTAAATAAGTCAGGAGGGTCAGTTAGCATCAGTGAAGAGAATAGAGTAAAATTATATGGGGGAGGGTACTGATTTTGGTTTATTTACAGTGACGTGGAAATGTGAAGAAAAGCAGAATTGGTAGAAAGAAGACGTTTAAAAGGATAATCAATTCAGTTAACAGAGAATAGTGGGGGTGTTATTCCAAGGAAAGTAATTTTAAAGAAAGAATGTGAAGAGGAAAATAAAGAAAAAATTGTGGAAGACAAATGCACAAAACAGAGAAAATTTACTTTAAAAAAGTGAAAAAAAAAAACTAGAAAATCGAATAACCAAAAACTTTTTGCTAAAAACAAACAGGTAAAAAAGGAATAAAAAATCCCAATGACATTTCAGAAGTAGAAAAATAATAAAAGCTTAAAAAATATTGGAAAAAGCAATGGAGTCTTCCTTGTTTGGATGGGCTTTCTAATCTCTGGTTTCCTTGCGATGGTCAGCAGTATATTTTGCTGCTTGCCGTGTTTGACTTGCTTTCAATTTTCGGGGGTGGATCTGCTTTGAACTGCATCCCTTGTTGGTAAAATCATGGGTCCCTCTGGTTCACACAGCTTGCAAGTAGGACTTGGGTATCTTCTGTGGATGGGGCACATGCACAGTTTGGGGAACCCTGTCTCCTCTAGTGTCTTGTTGGGCCATTGCCTTTAACTCATGTTTTTAAATAGGCTGTGGACTCAGCAAGGCGGGGAGCTTCTCTCCTGGCTTACCCTGCTGTGATTCTCTTGCTTGGGGGAGGTTCTCCCCTCTGAGGCGGATCAGCCTATTGGGCAGAGCTACCTATGGGATACAGCTCCATTTCAGCCTGGGAATTAGGATTCCTATGTGGAGGGACCATTTATCTGTCTTGGGAACTGTTTGTTCCCATCTGGTTTTTCCATACCGCTGGTAGTTGTTTGCTGCTTTTGCTTTCAATTTAGAAATTTCAATGGGCAAGGCGGTGCACCTCTGGCTGAGCCATGGCCTAGGACGACCCTCATATCTGGGCAGGGGTCCTTCTCCTGACCAGAGCTAGCTCTCTCTGATTGGTCCCTCTTGATATTTTTCAAAGATGGCCCCTTCATCCTTGCTTTCTGAAGGCCCACTTTTGTTCCAGTCTGGTCTGACCCTATGCCAGTGACAAAGATGGCACTTTGCTCTAGCAAAGGTGGAAGGGCTAAGTTCCAGATTCCCATCTAGGGGCACCAGTGAGAATGACTTTTAGAGTTACTCACACTTTCTCTGCTATTTCAGCCTGTCGGTGCTCAGTCTGCAATCCAGGTCTGTCTGCTGTTGTGTGGAGGATTTTTTCCTGGTTGCTGTTGTGTGCTTTAGGTACATGGAGTATGAGGAAATGTCTGGGCACCAGCACTGGTTTGTGGGTGGACTGCCAACTGGAACAAAAATCTGTGTTTTCAGGCTAGCAAAGTATATTTTTTCTTCCTGGCCAAAATCCCTGTACTGATATAACTTACTTGAGCTGTCTTTCTAGGCATAAGATTTTCTCTGGTGGGGCAAAACTGCAATGTCAGAATGTGTTTAGCTAGGGCTCTGCTGCTACTCCAGCATTTTCACAGAAGTGAATTGAAAATCCTTCATGATTCAGCTTTGATAAGATTGAATACATGGAGTAATGTCAATACTCTTGTATTTGCTGAAACTCTGTCCATGGACAATGTTAGTATATATTTTGGAGTATGTTACACTTGATGCTGAGAAGAATCTGGTTTTGATAGCTGTATGTTGAAAACCTTTGAATAAGTCTGTTACATTCATGTGGAAAATGGTTGTACTACTACTTGTGTCAGTCTTATTTCTCCTGTGTGTCAGGTCGCCTCTTGGTGAGAGTGAAGTATTAAAATCTCCCACTACTAGTTTATTCAGGTGCATCTTTGACTGTAGTTCTGAATGAATTCCTTTGACATATTTAGCGTCTCAAATATTGGGTGAGTATATGTTCATTATTTTTATAACTTCTTCTTAGATGTTTCCCAGTTTTGAGATGTAGGGACTATCTATTTCTTTGTGCACTCATTTCAATGAGAAGTATAACTTTTTGTAATCAGGTTGGCTACTCCTCCCTTTTGGTATGTCCATTTGCTTGGAAGATCCTACTCCATCCTTTTTCTCAAAGAATGATTTCATTGTTTTTTCTTTGATGGGTCTCTTGAAGACAATACATAGATGGATCTTGTTTTTGGATCCAATCCACAGTTCATTTTCTTTTCTTTGGAGAGTTGAGTTTTAGATTTTTACTGTTTAGATTAGTGTGGTCCTTTCTCTTCCATTTTCTTATTAACCTGCATTTTACTTCATTCCTTTATTCTTTATTAATTTAATTTGGTTTCCTCTTGGCTTCTTTTACCTGGGTTCCTTTTTGTGGATTGTTTTCTATTCAATGATGTTCCTCCTTAGTAGCCTCTGCAGGACTGATTTTTGTTGTTATATTCCTTTTTTTTTCTTTATTGTGGACGGTTTTGATTTTTCCATCGAATGTGTGTTCTAATTTTGTGGATATCCAAATAGTTGCTGGTTTTTAGTGCTTGAATTGTGTTCTTCCAGGCTGTCCTTCATCACAAATTTTAGTGGAGAGGTTTGACATGATTCTGATATGTTTTTCTTGTTGTAGACTTCTGAATCCTTTAATTTCTTGTGTCTAGTGGTTTTTCGTCTAGGTTATGGTCTCTTCTGTGGTCAGGATGCTTCTTCTGCTTCTGTAAGGCTTCCGCTTTGAGATTGGTGTAATTTTCTGCAATAATTCTATTGAATATGTGTGGTATATTTCTACTCTGATATACTATTCCTTTATTCTTTCCAACAATGTGCAGATTATGTCTCCTGAATTTGTCGTTTGTTTCGTGGATAAATCCTTCATGAAGTTTGATGGCATTTTGAAGTGTGATAGTCCCTCTGTCGAATATCAGCGGAGTTGTCTTAGACCATGAGATTCTCGATTCTTCTTTTCGGTCCTTGGATATGCAGACTCCAATATGATTAGCTTTATGGAAATTGACCTGTTATTGGTAGCTAGATCAGCTCTCCATGTGGTAGTTCCTTATGTTAAGTAGTTGAATTTTGATTCTTTTTCATGCACTGTTGGCCTCAAAATATTAGGGTCTTCTTTAGATGAGGAGTTGGCTGTATCTACTTTTACTTCCATTTCTTTCCTTATTTTACATATTCCATGAAGACATATTTTCTGTGTTCCTGACATTTGTTTCTATGGGATCCTGTGTTGATTCTTCTGGCAATTTCAGCTGTCATAGCAAGAACATTTTTCTGTATTTCATCAGTATTGTTATGGGGTTTTGGGGGGGTTGACGACCATTTATGAAATTAGTAATAGTTCTTTGTGATTTCGCATCTGGGATGCAGGAGTTATGAAGGCTTGATTCCCCTTTTACTACCCATTGGTAGCTCATATATGGCACTATTATTGAACAAGTATATATCTGTTTCAATATTTAATAGCATTCCTTTCGTCCAGAAGGCTTCCAACATTTCTTATTAACAGTATTCCTTTTTTATGTTTAATATTTTTCCTGATAATGGACATTCTTTTGGGGCTATGTCTAATATGATAGTCATTTTGATTTGCATTTCTCTTGTAGCCTGTGGTATAGAGCACTCATCATGTGTCTCCATGCCATTCTCAAACCCGACTCAGACCGACTAATAATTGATGGTATTAATTTCGTTTTCTTTATAACCGAAAATATTAGCACAACATATCTTTTGTAAATATTTCTAATTCAGATAAACGTAAGGACTTCTGTTATGTGAGGGTTGTTTAGAAATACGTTTCCCTAGCAACAAGATATATCCCACAATTCACTAACTTTAATATTTAAAATCTGAAATTCCCCAAGAGATTACAATCTTCTTATTTAGAAAATAGCTAGACACCTGTGTTTAGGGGAGCCAGAATCTGTTTCGATGTCGTGAGATTTTACTAAGGCCAGTAGAGGTCTCCTTTCATTTCTTTTTGGTCTCAACAAATAAACTAAATACAAATGATAAAGTATGATTTCTCGTCCTGTTTTTGGTTAACTTGAGAGTTTGTTGTCACAAGCAATATCATTAATCTAAAGCAAGGAAACAAAATCTGCTACACGTCCTAAATTTTAAACTATTGTTGCTATCATGATGTTCAAAATCGTATTCCCTGAGCTTTAGCCTTCAAAAGTAGATATCATGGAAAATCAATATAAAATGACTCATAAATATGCTTATAATCTTTGTAAGCTAAGTTGACATGGTATATAGAGATAAAAAGGTCTCAGGGTGAGGCTAGAATTTATTTGGTTGACAATGTGCTGTACAAAAGGGATACAGTTACATAATAAGGCAGTCAGTACACACTTTCTGATATCCCACACACTCAGTGTTCTTTCCCTTCCCTACATCAGGGAGACATATGTGCAATTCCCAGTGTACCAAAATCATATATAGTAACCCATTTAGACTATGCCAAAGAAAATTCACCTAGAACTTTAAATGTAAGGTCAAGAACAGAATCCTCCGGTGCAATCCTCTTGAAGTTGTTTTTGCTTATCCTCATATTATATGATCATTTGTCCATATGCTGGTGAGCTACTGAGATCCACTGATAGCTCTATTCTACACCTGTTTATGTTTAGTACTTGTTTGGATTTACATACATAATGTAAGTTCCTTGACCCAAACCTGTGGAAATACCATTTGAAAAGAAGATATTTGTTTTGCCAACCTGGTCTCTACTTTCTTCTCCCAGCCCGCACACAAGCACTCATATATCAAGGAGACTATGCCCCTTTGTTATTTGTGTTACAGGCTTTTCTCACTCAACATTATTTGTTCAAGTTCTGCTGATTTCCCTGCGAATACCAATATTTTCTCATTTCAAATCGCTATGTTGTATTCCATTGTGTATAAGCACCACATTTTTTGGATCCCTTCACCTGTAGGGGGAATCTGGGTTCTTTTCATATTTTGGCTATTGTGAATTGTGCAGCGATGAATATGTGTGTATAGATCTCTTTATAATATCATGAGACCTGTTGATCAAGATTGATGCCTAGGTGAATTATGGCTGGGTCATAGATTCTGTGTATGCTGAGCTTTTTCAGGAACCTCCATACAATTCTCCAAACTGGATGAAGTAATTTGCACATCCACTAACAGGGGAGGAGGCTTCCGTTTTGCCAGCATCCACTCCAGAATTATTATTGCCTGAGTTGAACATAGGATCTTCTCATGACAGTGAGGTGGTATCTCAGGGATGTTTTATTTGCATTTCCTTTACTGCCGGGGATGTTGAACATTGCCTCATATGTTTAGTTTGCCATTTTTGTCTCTTCTTCTGTGAAGTCGCTCTTTATATCATTTGTCCATTTAATATTTAGTTTACTGGGGTTGTAGAGGCTTAGTTTTTGAGTTCTCTGTAGATGATGGAAATTAGGGCTTTGTCTGTTGCTGAGCTGGTGATGATCCTTTCCCATAGGGTTGGATGTCTTTGTAGTTTGGTGGCTATAGGTTTAGTTACGCAGAAACTTTTTATTTTCTAGTAGTCCCATTTGTGTAGTCTCTCCCTATCTGTTGTAACCTTGGGACTATATTCAGGAATTCCTACCTCTGCCTAGAAGTTCTAGTGTCTCTCCTACACTGTTCTTTACTACTTTCAAGATTCTGGTGTAATGTTGAGATCCTGAATCCATTTTTAGTTTTTCTTGGTGCATGATGATAAGCTAGGGTCAACTTTGAATTTTCTACTTGTGCCTGCACAATTTTCCCAGCACCAGTAGTTGAAGATGCTATGTTTTCTCTTGTATATACCAGTTCCTTTGTCGAATATCAGTTGACTGTAAGAATGCAGCTTTATTTCAGGGTCTGCTCTTCAATTTCATTAGCTGTCACATCTTTTTTTTTTTTTTGTACCAATACCAGGCTGTTTTTGTTATGATGGTTCCATAATGGAACTTGAAGTCTTGTATTATGAATTCTGCTGCGTTGCTTCTTCTGGGTAGAAAGTCTTCGTCTATTCTAGGTCTTATGCTGTTCCATATGAATTTGTTGGTTTTTTTTCTGAATTTCTTGGGTGTTTTGGATATTGGATGATGTCATCTGGAAATAGGGAGGTGGGATTTCTTTTTATGACAATGTGGATCACTTTGATGTCCTCCTCTTGCCTTACTGCTATGGCTGGGAATTCCTGCACTATGTTGAGTAAAAGCAGGGAGAGTGGGCATGCTTGTCTTGTTCCTGAGATTAGGGGAAATGGTATTAGTTTCTCCTCATTTAATATCATAATAGCAGTTGGTCTGTTGTATTTGGCTTTCATTGTTTTAAAGACTATTCTCTCTATTCCTGCTCATTCCAGAGCTTTTAACCTGTATGTTTGTTCTATTTTGTCATAGGCTATTTGGGCATCAGCTGAGATGATAATGTGTTTCTTGGTCTCACCTCTGTTGAATGTTTTATTATGTTTATTGATTTACAGGTGTTGAACCATCATTGCCTAGGTCAGCTGAAGCATAAGTGATCATGACGTATAATGTTCTTGATCAGTCTCTGGAACCTGTCAGCTAATACTTTGTTAAGGAGCTGTGCATCTGTATTCATTAGTGATAATGGCCTCTAATTCTCTTTTATTGTTGGGACTTTGCCTGGTGTGGGGATGAGTCTAATATTAGGTTCATCGAATGAGTTTGGGATTTCCTCCTTAGTTTCTATTTTGAGGAATAGTTTGAGGAGTATTGCTATTAGCTCCTCATTGAAGATTTTGTAGAATTCACTGGGGAATCATTCCGGGCCACACCTTTTCTTTGAAGACTCTTGATTACCTCCTGTATCTTGCTGCAGGTTTTTTGGTTATTTCGTTGATTTATTTCTTCTTGGTTCAGTTTGGGCAATTTATACTTCTCTAAGAATTGATCCATTTCTGTAAAAGATTCATACTTTACGAGTAAACGTTCTGTTATTAGTTTCTTATGTTTGTTTGAATGTCTTCTTTATTTTTTGTAACTTTTCTGTCGGAGTTTCTCATTTAACCGATATGTGTCTCTTCTCTTATTTTGTAGGTCTTACAAAAGGCCTTTCAATTTTATTCGGTTTCTGAAAGAACCAACTTTTAGTTTTATTTATTTGTTGAATGGTCTCTCTAATCTCAATCAGATTTATCTCTTCTTTAATCTTTGTTATTTCTCTCTCCTCCAAGTTGTTTTAGATTCAGCTTTTCCTGATTTCCAATTTTCTTGTTTCTCTCAAGGTTTTACTTTTTACACCTTTTAGCTGCACCATGAGCCTATTTACCGGATCTTATTACATTCTTTAATGTGTGTCATGCAGTCAATGATCTTGAACCTCAGCATTGCATTTGCTGTATCTCGTGTTTCTTTTTGATGTACTTTCATTGTCGTTGTGGCTTATGAATTCGTTACTTTTGTCCTTAATTTGCTCTCTGTCCCAAGTTTTAGATGTATGTTTTGGGTTTAGCCTGCAACTATTTGTGTAGTTTCTGTAGTATCCCTTCTTATTGAGGGTTAGGTTTATTTCAGTGTGATCAGATAGAATACATGGGATAATGTCAATTCTTTAGTATTTGCTGAGGTGCTTTGTGTGTACTGCGACATGATTTATTTTTAGTATGTTACATAAGCTGCTGAGAAGAATATGTACTGGACCTCTGTGGGGTGAAAAACTCTGTACAGCTCTTTCAGATCTATGTAGGATATGGTGTTATTTAGTCTTTAGCTCCCTTTATAATCCTCACAAATCGTCTCAAATAAAGGCTAGATTTTTGAGAAAATTAATAAAATTGACAGATCATTTTCAAGAAAAACTAAAGAACGGGGAGAAGATCTGCTGAGGGACTCTACAGTCATAATTGACAGAATAATCCAGAGTATCCAAACAATAAGTAGCAACTATTTCCAGAAACTAAACTCACTATAGAATGAATACTTGAGGGAAATGGATGAAGTTTTACATAAACATAAACTGCTCAACCTGAAGCAAGAAGATATAAATCACTTAAATAAAACCATGAAATAAAATGAGATACAAAAAGGAATGAAATATCTTCCAATTTAATAAAGCCAAGATGGATTCTTCATCCAATTCTACAAAACTTTCAAGAGGGGAAACCACTGATACTCCTCAAGCTCTTTTGCGAAATTGATGCAGAGAGAGAAATCATAACCCTTCTCCATGAAGCTAATATCATGGTAAAACCAGACAAGGACAAAACAAAAATGATATTAGAAATCAATCTTACATTTGACCAAAGATGCACAACTACTCAACAAAATATTAGCTAGCAGAACAAAAACAGAATAGAGAATCCTATGTGGTTTCAGCACAAACTGTGCTGACATGCCATGTTCCTGGGGGGAAGGGGCATACTCTCCAGGGCCAGGATTGTCTTTATCATCCTTCAATGTTCATGGATAAGGAGAACCAATATTGTAAACTTTCAATATTGCTAAAGATGTTATAGAAATTCACTGAAAACTCATGAAAATCTAACTATATTCTTTAAGGAAAGAGGAAAAGCAATCCAAAAATTCTTATGAAATAGGAAGATCTAGAATAGGAAAAGTAATTGAAGGCAAAAGAAGCAGCAACAGAGGTATCAAAATGCCTGGTTTCAAGCTATATTACAAAGAATTATTAAAAAATACAAACTTCTATTACCAAAAAAGAGATGCATGTTGAATACAATACACCAGAATACCTTCAAAGAAACCAGAGACTTGCAGTCAGCTGATATGTGGCAAAGGTATGAGAGACATACAATGGAAAAAAGTAGGATCTTCAATTATTGGAGATGGGAAAAAAGGAACACCACAAAGGAAAAAAAAAAATCAAAGCTTCTCCTAGCATAATACCAGCACCGATGTCAACTCAAAAGGGATTAACATCTCAACATCAAATGTGAATCCTAGTAAGTATAATAGACCAGAGTAGCAGAGACATCAGTCTTCTAGGCCAAGGGAGGAACTTCCTGAATAGAGTCTGAGGCACACAACAGATTGGTGAAAGTTTGGAAAATAGGATTACATTAAAATAAAAATGTTCTGCATAGCTGTGGACATGGTCACGAAACCAGACAGACAGCAAAACAGCAATGCAACAGACAAATATTTTAACAGATTAATGTTTCTCACATACAAGGGCCACAAGGAACTAATCCCTCCTAAATCCAACAAATCAATCATGAAGTTCGCCATGGATCTGAAAACAGACTTCACAGAAGACGAAATAAAAATGGTAATGAAACACAGAAACATAACAACCATCATTGGAAGTAAATTATATATAAATAAAAACAACACTGAAATAACATCTTCCCCAAGTCAGAATGAGATATATTCTGAACTCAAGCAACAACAAGTGCAGGAGGTGATTCCCTGAAAGAGGAAATGTACTGAACTGTTGTTGGGAATGTAAACTACTACAACCACTCTTGAAAAGAGTATGAAGTGTCTGGAAAAGAACACCCAAGGCATAGCACATGTCCCATTCTAAGCAACAGGATCCAGGATGTGACGAGAAAACCTGCACACCCAGGTTTATGTTGCACACTTCAAAAGAGCCAAGAAATGCAAACAATTCCAATGTCCCACTATAGATGATTGGATCCAAGCAAATGGTATCTCTATACAAGGGAATCCTACACAACAATTAGAAAACATTTATAAAATGTATTCATTGGGACACAAGCCTGGAACATAAAATGGAGCATTTGCTGGCTGATATGTGTGTGTTAGAAATAAGTAACACAGACATGATGAAGAAAGCAGGACTCAGCTACCAATTCACAGGGTCACAAGGGACATGCTTGAGAGAAAGCTATCCAAAAGTGACACACAAACACTAATGTTTATGTACATAAATTCAGTTGGATATCTATATATTAGCCAAACTGCAAGGAATTTTTTTACAGTTAATAATACTAGAGCCTAGAAGCATTAGAGACAAGATTAACAACAGACATTAAGGATAAAATATTTTGTTTTGGAAAAATAATGGAAATGGAAGTTGGTTTGTGCAAGAGGACAATGTAAAGGAAAAAAGGGAAAAAATGAGCAAGGAAATAACAGCTGTGAGAACAAATTTATGCACATTTTTCACTGACCTCAATACTCCCTCAACATTTCATTGATTCTTTATTAAAAATGTCTTCATCTATCCTTTGTCTTCATTATTGGTACAATGAAATTGTGCTTTGCGAGTGACTTAAACTCCTATTACCCTAGCACAAGCAATAACTGGAAGTAAATATCAGTTGATTCTGGAGAATTTTGAGGCTCTCTTTCTAATTCTGATCCATTAGATAGAAAGAATGTGCCAAATTTGGTATACAACATCGAAGTTTTGAAACATTTGGAACATTTCAACATAAGTGATATAGAATCAGGTGAATATTCATGTAAATTTCAGATAATAAGATATGCCATATGATTTGATTGAATCTTCTTTTTCAAACCTACTTATAGTCGAGACACAAATGTCCTTGGTCAAACAGGGCTGGTGGTAAACAACTTCTTCTGTTTTCTCTTTTATAATAGCAAAAACAATTTATAAGACACAAATTTGAAAGCAAGTTCAAAGACATGAACAAGACATACACAGTTAATAAGGGAAAAAAGAACATGAAATATACTAGAAAATGGAGAGCGTAGTCCCAGTTCTCTGATTTACTATGAACCACATAATCACCACTGAGCATACTTTCCCTGATGTTTTTGTAAAAATAATATGTTTCATGAATGTTCACCACTGAGGAAAAGCTGCCATAATAATGGAGGTACAAAGTTTTGCGAAAATAGTTAAACTTTCAGAAATGTGAAATGATTGTGAAATATTTTCCTGCATAGATATAAATGCTGATTTATTGGAGTTCTTCCTTCTTTAAGTACACTAGAACAATGAATGGATGGTTTATATGACACTCAAAAAGACCTGGCCATAAGTAGTTGAAATGTTTTCTACTTCCATAATAAATCTTCACTTGTATGTGTTATGAGCATCTTCTGTAACAAGAGCAACACTGTATGAGTGGACACATTAAGTCCATCAAGATTTATATTCAGCTTAATGCAATTTTGCTTCTGAAAATCTATCCAAACTCATACCCAGAAAACCAATTATAAGCAGCACTAGATTTCCTGAATCTTATAAGTCTTCTATGTGCTGTCAGAATTTGAAAATGAGATAACCCGCAAATGTAAACTGTTACCATGTTAATTCCCAATGATTAAAATAGGGCATGTCCTTTTATGTGACTCCATAGTAATTCAAATTTGGAAACACAGGCTAAATATAATAGAATGTTTTCATTGTACTTACTATAGTAGAGAAGAATCTTAACCGTTAACAGGTGAAAATTTGAGCACAAAATTCTTCCTTCAATTTTGTCTGCAAATAATTTGGAAATCATTATTTGGCTACATTACATCACTTGCGCTAATGCGTTCCTGTTGTGCCATTTCAATAGACATTTGAATTTCTATGTGTAATACTCTTACGTATGTTGGTGAAAACTTTGGATTGACATGTTGGAATGGAGTTTCAATTTATTTCACTTCCACGGCAAAATAAAAAGTGAAATGTCTCCAATACAATAGGGAATCATACACGATTTTACAATTTAGTAGAAGACATAAACACCTAAGATTGGCTCAGAACATCTTGTTAGGATTTTAGAAAATATGGTTTTCAACACAAACTTGTCTGAAACAATGTCTTTATTGATGCAGTTAGAATAAAAGATTCCCACTAACATCAGGGCATTAGAATATTGATTTATTTTTTACTTTCATGCAATTTTCTAAGAATATGTACACAGGAGAAACTGTAGACAATTGCCTGTAAGCTTGAACTATTCGAACAGCAGTTGACATGCATATATTTATGAAATTTTATTATTGTACAGTGTCTTATAAATTTCCTGCACTAATTCTTAATAAACAATATATCTGGTTTGCTCACAAGAAAGCAATTCACTTTTTCTTTCATACTTTAATATCAATACCCAGAGCTGCTGTTAGATGAAATACATGGATGCTTTGTCATAGGGCAAAACTCATGCAGCTATTTTCTGGTGTTTAAGTAATAAATACTTAAGGGAATACTATGTTTCAATGTTCCTATTACTCCTTTGGAGGGAAATAAAATATAATAGTTGATACCTTAAAGAAATTTCATAGGGATGTAAATGCTTTCACCAAAAATGAGGCAGAATAAATATTGAAAGAGAATTTTCAATAATATTTTGTCTATATTAACACTTCATTATACAAATGTATGAGAGAAATGTAGTAGAAATTTCATATGTAGTCTGCTGCCTTCAATTAAACTGTAACACGATAAAAACTGTTTATATGTCAATTCAAAATCTTGTATATTCAAGAAATGGCATCCATTCCCACTCTATGGGAAAACAAGTAGGTTCAGCACTTGTAAGGATGGTGATTAGAGAATCACACAAATGGGCAGCAAATACTATGCATGAAATTTCATGTTCTTTGGGTATTTGTTTCTGAAGTGTTGTAACTAAAGTGAGATCAATATAACGAACTATGCTTTCATTACCCCCATTTCCTTATATTGGCTTGATATACATTCCTGTGTATGATTTGCTTCATATATTGCTTATGGAGGATACCATAAGGATGACTGGGTCCCCACCATTCTCCTTCCAATTAGAGTAAGCCTCTAAGAATATTGTTGCAATATATAATTTTTTATTGACCTAAAATGATCGAATGTCAGTGCAAGGGATTAAAAAATTTACTACAACAATAACTAAAAAATGTTAAAATCTGTTGCAACTAATACATTTCCTTCTCAGACCTATGGACAACAGAAATCTATAACTTCCCAAAACTATTACTACCTGCACAAGTATAACTATCAAATATTTTCCATGAAGATAATTGGTGCTGCCCTTTCTGGGCATTATCTTGGAAATTGATTTTTTTTTGCCTGTACTTTTGGGAAATGTATCTTGTGCCTAAAGCACTTTGTCACAAAACTGATAGACAAAAGAGATACAATAAATGATAGATTCATCGATTGCACCAAAATATAGTAAATTCATCCATGTTATAAAATACGAGATTTCTAATGCATGCTCCTATTTGACTGGCTCAGTTTTACATTCAACTATTCCTTGTATTCATGCCTACTTTTAGGTGACATTCCACAATGTAAACATATTTGGCTTTCCTCTATCCTACTGATTATATTGCCCTTTAAATATAAAATTGTTTCCACACTATTGTTTCTCTTGAAATAATGTGGAGATTATTTATTTTATTCCTCATTTCAAACTACCATGTCCTCTCTTTAATTCAATTAACATTTTATTTTGCTTGCAGACATCGACCACTACATACTCAACAAAATTACACATATAGTTTCAATTATATATGTATATGTTTATGTTTATTTACATAGACATGTACAATCAGTGGGTTTCCATTATTTGCGTATGTGTATGTACATGTATATATATAACGACCTATGTGATGCTATAATTTAGTGATTCTCATTTTCACAGTGTACCTTTGATAATTTAGGGAAACCATCCGTGAATTGTTAAGTAAACCCATGTAATCACTTACACTTTATACAGTGTACAATTTAGTACTGTCTTAAAAGAAGAGAGTGAGGGGCTGGGGATATAGCCTAGTGGCAAGAGTGCCTGCCTCGGATACACGAGGCCCTAGGTTCGATTCCCCAGCACCACATATGCAGAAAACGGCCAGAAGCGGCGCTGTGGCTCAAGTGGCAGAGTGCTAGCCTTGAGCGGGAAGAAGCCAGGGACAGTGCTCAGGCCCTGAGTCCAAGGCCCAGGACTGGCCAAAAAAAAAAAAAAAAAAAAAAAAAAAAGAAGAGAGTGAAAAGTATAAAGAGAATCTGAAAATAAATAAGTGAAAACTCCTTTTCATTTCCACCCAAATGTCATTTTCATACCACTGCTCTCATACTTATGTTTCTAAGACCCTAAGATATTTAATTGATCATGTATAAATATTGATTTAAATTGGAGTGAAATGATCTTATTATTGTTAAAGCCATTTCAAGCTCACAAAGAAACTTAGTTTCTTGATCATTTCATATTGAAATTATTTGAGAACACAACTTGAAACATTTTGAATTTTACTCAGTAAGAAATCTTGATTTTTGTCAATATTGACATGAACATTACGTGTTTCATTAGCCGGATCCACACTTAAAACATCTGGGACCAGTTTGTCTCAATCATGAAGGATGAGTTCTTTAAATATCCAGTCTAAATAATGCCAAAGATAAAGAAACAAAAAACTTCATTGGAATCTATCTTAGGAAGCTAACGGAATCATTACCACACCCAAAACTAATAGTTTCCATTGTTATACATGTCATGGATAGCTACGTTTAACAGTTTCAGAAAGAAAACGTCTGATTTATATAAATAAATATGTGATGACTAAAATCAGAAAGCTTTTATTTCCAATAACTCTTCATCGTGAACTATTTTCTTGTAGGGAATTAGGTTTTTATTGCAAGTCGCCTGACATGTTTTCTTCAAAAATTCTAAGTCAAAAATAAGCAATTATATATCTGTTGACACACATTAAATCAATGCAGGTTTTCTTCGATATTTTATTGTCAGTGTCAAGAGCTGATGTTAAAATCAAGGAAATACATGAATGCTTTGTAATATATTGAAACTCATGCTGGTGCTTTCACAAGTGACACTGTTAACAGAAAATATTTTCTTTCAATGTTCATATTATCCCTGTAGTGTAAAATCAAACATTATGATATGTTATATCTTACAACCATTTCATAGGGAACTCTATGATTCCTACAAAAATGATGCAACCTAAACAAAAGTTTCTCTTTTTTCAGTAAGTTTGCGCTATTCAGAGTTGTGAGAAAAATCTAATTGGACTTCCATCTTTATCTGCTTTCTTCAATTTTATTGTAACACAATTAAAAAAAAAACTTTCTATGTCAAGCCAAAAGCTTCTATATATTCATTGACTGAATCATCCATGTTTACCTCACACCCAGAGGCCAGAAATTCGGATGAGATGAACACGTTTGTTTTGGTCATTCTGAAGGGCATCCAAATTAGGAGAATAACAAGGAAATACAGGGAATTTATAAATTGATTATATCAAGCACTCTAAAGGAATAACAACTTCTTTGAAGGGAGAAATGAGTAACCTTTTACGCTCTCATGCAAAATGTTTTCCCATTGCTTTAGAAACAGTTTTTCAGCTTATATTTGGAAATAAATAATACACTGGGTCAGATAGCCAGGTAGCCCACATTTTTTATTAATATGGTTTCCCATACTAAAATATTAATCCCAGAAAGTTCTACTTTTGTGGGGGGGGGGGGGTCATTGTGATTATGTTTCCCCAGACGTGTTGGTACGCAGCTTAGTGTTCACCAATCCTTGAATTTTGACCATTAGAATAGAAAATTGTGATTTTTCTGGCATGGTTGAAGTCACACTATTTGATATTAATTTGAATCTTCCAAGTGTCTCAGCATGTTACTTTTTTATCATCATCTCTCTCATTACTTCATAGTTAATACGTCTTCCAACAATCCAATCTACTTTGTAATATTCAAATTTATAAAACTGCCACGGAATTAATAAGTTCTCTTCAAGTCTGTTGTTACAATAACAGAAAAATAAATTCATTGTGTTTAATAGCCATGTGAAACCAGTGGATGCAGGTATTCCACATTCTATATCCCAGAAACGATTACCACACTTCCAATCCTTGAAGACAGGAGAAATTTTTTCCAAGGTATTCATCCTACTTCCATGAATTTTCCAAAAACACAACAGAAATCTCAAGTTCCCCAGTAGCGTTCCAAGAGATCTATCATTGCTCAGAATGAATATCCAGCCATAATCCAATAAAGAATCATATATTTATTCCGGTGAGGACACAGTATGTGAAGCAATTAACAAAGAAATTTAAAAAACACTTTCTATTCATTGCATTTTGAAATAATGCTTTGAACCAATGGATAAGGCACCAGAATAACTTGGGCTGAGAACAGAGGGGAAACTGGAGGCATAAAAAGAAGAGTTTAGATATCAGTTCTAATTTGTCCATTTTGCACTCTTGCCAAAATTTACTCTATACTAAACTGATAGTTTTACATCAATTTCTGTGTTATAAATACTCCACAATGAACTATATATATACATATTTTACAAATATATAGTATATATATATTATATGATAAATAATGCATATATATATTAGTAACACAGTAATTTCAAGTCAAGTGTATGTTAGTAAATTCATTGGGATTTATCGCCTAGAATCGTTATGTTACCTGGGAACTGAAGTGAATTCTCTAAAATGTTACAAAATATAGATGGAAATCATTTCCTGTTCGGAAATGCATTTATTAAGGCAAAGAATATAGGATGAAATTTCTAAGGATATGAAAGTTGAAAAACTCTATGTAATATGGAAATAGAGACAGTTCTCTTTTGTAATTTAAAGCATTCCAAATGTTTTAGAAAATATGCCACAGTGCTTTTCAGGTATAGAAAAATCATCCGTGAAGCAGGTTTACCCAAGGACGTCACCCAATATGAATGTGTTTCTCTCAGTGACTATCTCTCATTTTCTCCTAGAATAATGGAATTATGACACAATGTATGGTGATGGATTACCACATTATCAAAATGGATATTTAGAGAAAAATTTGTTACTGCATTTTAGAATGATTAAGTCAATGTTTCTCTGTTTTAATCCTTCGGGAGTATTCACCTAGAGAGCCAAAATTATAGCAATCCCATTTTCATTTCTCCGTGTTCTCATACTTCTATTGAGAAACGATTCCCCAGGATTTTGTGTTTTATTAAGACAGTAAAAACATCAAAGAAGTTTGGGAAATATTTACATATACTTCATAAATTTGAATTCACGTTGTTACCAAAGCGAACAAAACTCCTCACTGTCATAGCCAAAAATGTATTGTTTCTTGTACAATGATTTCCATTTAATATTTTAAGTAGTATATTCAATAATGAAATGATATATTGCATATATAAAATATTAAAGCTTTTTCATAATTATGGTATCCATAGTGAAACTCTAGGTCTTCCTGAGGAAGTAAAACAGAGGACAGTGTAACCAAAGAGTAACTGCTTTATGTGATAAAGGTAGTCCTACTGCAAAGGCAGTAATCATATATTAGGATGTGATAACTACAATTTCAGGTGTTGTTTTAAGGAACTCACCAACAATTATCAGAATAATGCATTTGAAAACATCACAGCAACTGCTCTAAAAAGGGTAACCTCTTCTTACAAGAAATGAATTCAGACTTTGCTGCACACGTATATGGAAAACACAAATATATTACTAAAAATATTATTACTAGTTGGTCAAATATAACTACTAAATAATGTAGAGGAAGATTTTGGCGACATACCTTTCTGGGAACTATCTTGGAATATGATCTCATATTTTATTTCGTAAAAGTAGGAGAGTTGAACTGGGGAATGTATATTGTGATTAACGCACCTTGGATGAAACCTGATTGACTAAAAGCACCAAATGTTTGCTAGTTGCCTAGATTAAAGCATAAAGTTTGAAAATCAGCAATTCAAATAGTGGCAAGATTTCTAATGCAAGGTCTTATTTGACTGGTTCAGTTTTACTTTCAAATATTCTTTGTATTCATGACAATGTTAATACGATACTCATCAATGTAAACACATTGAGATTTCCTTCTCATTATTACTGATATTGTCCTTTAAATAAATGTTTTAACAGCGTGGATTATATTGAATGATTCTACAGATTATTTCGTTTCTTCACTCTTCAAAACACCATGCCTTTCACGAATTCAATTATTTCTTTTTGCATACACACCTCCAAACATCCATACTACATTTAGGTACACAGGTGTATATATATATATATATATATATATATATATATATATATATGTGTGTGTGTGTGTGTGTGTGAGTGTGTGTGTATGTATGTATATGTATATATATACATGTGTATATACACAGATATATATGTATATATGTATACGTATATATGTATATGTGTTTGTACACACATATATGTACCTGTATACAGAGAGACATATAAATAGTTATATCCATACATATATATTCACATTCCTATACAAATGTGATCAATGGGTATATATGATATATATGTATGCAGATGTACATATATAAATATATATTATGATTTTTTTACTTGTGCCCTCATCTTGACTATGTTAGTTTGAATTATTACTACTCCCTATATTTGTATTGATTATTTATCCAACATCAATTTCATTAATTTATGGAATCCTTCCAAGTATAATCCAGTAAATGAACAATTAATTCTCATTCTCATTCTAGAACTGAAAAATTTACTTCTGTGGTGATGCAAAAGAATGAAAAGTAGCACGAGATTATTCAGATAAGTAATTGAAAATGCCTTTCCATTGTTTAGCTAAATGTCTTTTGCATGCTACTAGTTGCATTTCCCCAAGTGTTTCTGAGATGTAAATGATCACCTATATATTTAAACATAAAATGGAAACTAACTCACAGATTTCTTTTAAATTAATCTTGGGCTTAGTAAGAAATTTGTTTTCACGAATTTCATGTTGAAATTCTATCTCTCTTTCAAGAGTACACATTCAGAATTTTACTCACTGAGAAAATGTTGATTTTGTCAGTATTGGCATATGCAATTTCTGATTCATTAGCCAGATAAACTGAAAATGAAAACCTTTCATCATCTGGAACCAGTTTCTCTCAAACATGAAGGAAGTGTAGCAAAGAATACTTCCTAAATTACTTGAGAGCATTCTATACTGATGTGCTGTGTAGAGTATTCTTTTAAACATCTTCCAAAACAGGGCTCTCTATTAATCCAATGAATTCTTGAATGTATTGTGAGTAACCTCTGATTCAGAGCCCTTGCCTTTAATCATCAACAGTTTCACATTTTTTGTCACATTTATAAAACTGTAAGGACTATTATCCAATTCACAGAATAATAAAAATTATATACTTTACTTAAGAAAAGAAGACATTTGAGACTCTCTTAATTAAATAAACCTCAGCTTAATTTCTTGCCATTGTATAAAAAAAAACACCATTTCCTAGGTACAGAGAGGTTCTGATTTGTTTCCAGTAGATATACGAATGAAGAACATGCTGTTCAGAATTTTTTCCCTTTTATCTCTGTATTCAATTATGTCCTCACTTAGATGGTAATGATATTTCACTATCCACCCTTTGACACATTTCCTGGAAAATTTGCAGAGAATATGTTTAAGTAATCAGAGTGTGTGGAGACTTAGGAATAAATGTGTCTTTTGTGATTGCAGATAAGAGTACACGTGTGCAAGAGGAATTTTAGTTTTCTGTGATCATTATAAATTTCATATTGCATTCAGTTAATCTTTGCAGATAAACTATACATTGCATATTACAATAGGCAATATACTTGGTTATCCACTTTCCCAAAGAACAGCCAGTATTTTTACAGATTGAAGTTCTAAACGATTCTGAAAATTTCAGTTTTGTTCTTTTAGAAACACACTAATTGCATTGTGAATTCAATTTATATAGAAATATACCTCCATAAAATAATTGTCTCCTTCGGTGGACAAATTTCATAAAGAACTTTGGTTGAGGACTCATGCTTCACTGTAATCTGTTTCAATGTTACAAGTGTAAAGATCAAATTGATATTTTGTGAAGTTAAAAATGCTTTTCCTCATATGTACCTGATTAGGTTACAAGATGGAAGACATAATACTGGCAGATGTGTAATGGAAGTCATCACAGGATCAAGTGGCAGGTGAGGAGATATCAGGGAGATTACCGTCAATGGGAAAAAGATCACCTGAATGTAAGTACAAATGTCCCCAGTGCAAGATATCATAATACCAGGTAGTCAGATGTGGTATTCCAATTTCAATCCAGAAGTATGATAGGATTTAAGAGATGTACAAAATGGCTAAATTACTCACATCATGAACTGAACATGAGGTAAATTATTCGTATCCCAATAATCCCAAATAGAGACAACAAGCCTGGTCCCTTCCTTTTGAAATCACCTTTATGGAAAACTGTAGATTTTGGTCTATTTGCAGAATTTGCTTTCCTTGTTGAGATTGGGGGAATTCTCTTTGCCTCTTTTCTTTTTCAGTACGTAGGTGACTATATACTTTGTTCCGATTAGAGATTTTCAAAACTATCCAATAAAACCACAGATACTCTAATTCCTCAGTCCCATGTGGCTTTTTTCAGATATTCTTTTGGAATAAGCTTAGAACTATTGTAATGCCTCAGTCCCTCAGATTTAAGGAAGAAAATCCTCTCTAGTCATCTGGACTTGTAAAACCCCTCATGTCCTTACCATTATGCTATGAAGCATTCACTTTTATACCGTTTCTTTTGGTTCATACAGGACACATTTGGAAAAAAGTAACTACAACCAATTAATACTTATTTCAATATACGATGGTAAATCCCAACATTCAGAAAGGTCCTGTTCTGTATCTAACAATTTTTTTTAGTATATTTGAAATGAAACCACCGGGAGTTTTAAATTTTCTTTGAAGAATATTGAGGTAATTCCTGAAGAATGTCATTTACCAACTAACTCTGATGCATGTGATTACATATATGTGCCACGTGGTCTAGGAAATTTTAATTAATTTGTAAATTTTCATGCTTTATTATGTAGCTCAAATAGTCCTGAATAAATCTGCCAAAATTCACCATATTAGACAAGTCTCACCTGAAAAATATGTGACAGGAAATGTGACATCAATTAAATTTTGTTGATTTCTTGTGATGTAAATATGACATAAAGTTGGGTTAGAGGTATTCAGTCTATCCAGATGACTGAGCACTTTCTGGGAGAAAATTTCATTGCATAATTTCATTATCATTATCACTGTGAATGCATGGCAACAATTTGATTCAAAATACAATTAATAAGGATTTGTACAGGTAAGGGGAAAGTATAATATTCATAGAATTTGAATTTTTTCACTAATTCTTATTTTAAAAATATATCTTCTGG
Organism: Perognathus longimembris pacificus; assembly: GCF_023159225.1. Taxonomy (NCBI): domain Eukaryota; kingdom Metazoa; phylum Chordata; class Mammalia; order Rodentia; family Heteromyidae; genus Perognathus; species Perognathus longimembris. Next base: position 40,567 of record NW_025957211.1, on the reverse strand, counting down.
GCTAGGAATATGACCTAGTGGCAAGAGCGCTTGCCTTCTACACATGAAGCTATCGGTTCTATTCTCCAGCACCACATATATAGAAAATGGCCAGAAGGGGCGCTGTGACTCAGGTGGCAGAGTGCTAGCCTTGAGCGGGAAGAAGCCAGAGATGGTGCTCAGGCCCTGTGTCCGAGGCCCAGGAATGGCCAAAAAATAAATAAATAAATAAATAAAATATATATCTTCCAATGATATTGGAAAAAATTATACTAAGTAAAGTGAGTCAGACCCAAAGAAGCACGGTTCCCCAAACTGCTCATGTCCCCATGTACAGAGGAAGCCCTAGGCCTACCTGCAAGCTGGGTGAATCACAGAGAGCCAGGATTGCACCAACAGGGGAGAAGGGTCAGAACAGATCCACCCCCTCTTAACTGAATTCAAGTCAAACCAGCCAATCAGGAATATACACTGAAGAACATCACAAGGAAAACAGAGACTGGGGAAAGACTACCCAAACAAGCTGGACTCCATTATTTTTTCTTCTCAAATATTTTTTAAACTTTAAAAAAAAGTTTTTTTTTTATTTTTTCACTTCTGAACCATCCTTGATGTTTTTGTTTTCCATTTTTACCTGTTTGTTTTATCAAGTTTTTTTGTTGGTAGTAGTTTGGTTGTTCACTTTTCTGGTTTTTGTCCTATTTTTTTCTTTTTAAAATAATTTTTCTCTGTTTTTTGCATCTGTCTTCCATTATTTTTACTTTATTTCTCTCTTTGCATTCTATTTCTTTAAAAATTACTTTCCTAAGAATAACACCTCCACTCTTTCTGCTAACTCTCCATTTTCTATCATTTTACCCTTGTTCTTTCTACTGATTCTACTCTTCACATTTCCACGTCACTGAAACTAAACAAAAATCACGTCTCCCCCCCCCCCAATATGTTTTACTCTATTCTCTTTACTATATCTAGCTTACACTCCTGACATACTGCCTGGACCTACAGGTTCCTTTGACTCATCGTTAATAGATAGAGGTTATCCCTGCTTAATCTGAGTGAAACAAAGGGGTTCATAGAGAATGCCAGTCCTAAAAGAACTTAATATAAGAACAAGAATTGCTTATAGGGTTGTAACAGTAAATAAGTAACTTCTGAATACAGGGCCCAGGATCGGTTGTTATATTGAAATTGTAATCTTTAGGAACACCAAATCTAATTTTATAAACAGGTATACAAGGTATCTGTATATAATTGTGAACTTGTAAGATTTATACAAGAGTGCTAGGTAAGGGCTGCGTTGGGTCTTAAACGGTGCTCACAGGTGCTGGTAGACTGGCATTCCCAATCCAAATGGACAGAAGGAACACAAGAACGATGGCAGACATGGCAGCAGTGTACTCTACAACAGAATAGTAGTGGCAAGTAGCCACAGAGTATATAATGATGATGAAAAAAAGATAAAATAAAATAAGATGTAATATACCATAAATCCGGAGCTAAGGAAGGTACCAAGTAAGAAGGAAAGTTGTGGAAGGAGAGAAAGGAGAGATGATGCCAACTTCTGCAATCCAATTGGATATTCTTATTCTATGGCCTAGGAATCGCCACATTCAAGCATGCTACTGAGAGCATCCAATCAACTGTGCTCCAATTCCACCACACGCGAAACATGTGCCACAGCATGTTCAAAATTCCGTCATCAAATACCACCAGTTTACAACGAACAATAAGAGAGTAATATTCCAAGCCTATGCCAGATTTAGGAGTAAAATTAATTTCGATGTGTACTGGTATAATGAATACACAACCTCCCCAGCTTTATTCAAGCAATGAAGTGTCATTCAACTCTGTATTGTTTTGTATTGGCCAATAGCAAATAAAACTAAAATGTTGCTTTATTTCAACAGTGGGATGCGCTTCATCTCATGTTTTCAGACATCAATATGTTGAGCTTTTGAGCTGTAAAAACCCAAACTTCTCAAGGCATTTCCATCCAATTATCTAAGACGTTTGCATCATTGCCAATAGACCACTAGTTCAAATAAAGGACTATAGCATAAATAATGGGTTATATTCAAATGGAAATGACTCACTACCCAAGGGACAAATGAGCCAGTTACTCCAGTCACACCTACCTTAGTGAAAGAGATCAACAAACAAACATGTGCTTCAATTTGAAACTGACCAAGAGGTATTGCAAAGGATATGAAACTTAGGCAAACATGGGTGAACAATTGGCCATTTTCCCATTTCTATCCATTCCCCTCAAGGAGCCTTGTTTACTTCTAGCTCCAATATTCATATAACTGGCCTCTACTTACATGCATGTGTTGCACAATGATGATCATGTTGTCCTCATCCTGGTCGTCTTGGGTAACCAATATTAAACAGGAAGTGCACAACGACCAAAGCATATTGGACATGAGTATGTCCTTTTTGCCACATGGCAACAGCGTACTGTACAACAGAATAGTAGTAGGAAGTGGCCACAATGTTCATAATGATGATGGAAAAAAGATTTAAAAAGATAAGAGGTAATATACTCTAAATCCGGAGCTAAAGAAGGTAACATGTAAGAAGGAAAGTTGTGGAAGGAGAGAAAGGAGGTTGAAGCAATGAATAATATAAAGAAAAGGGATGGAGTCATGATGCACAGGAAGACAAGAAGACAGGAAGGAAGACAGGAGGGAAAGTATCAAGGAGGGAAGGAATGCAGGCAGGGAAGCAGGCAAGGACAGATGGATTGTGGTTTGTATCCACAGTGTTTGGGATTGAATTAAAGGTAGAAGAATGGAGAAAGAAGGATCCGAATGGAATCCTGGGGAAGGAGAGAGAGTCAAATGGAAATAAGGAGGAAGAAAAGTAATCAGGAAAGAATGACAGCAGAAAGGAAGGAAGGATGAGAGCAAGGGAGACTGTGTGGGAGATAGAAGTAAGGAACCATGAAAGCAGTGAGAGGTATGATGAAAAACAAACGATATTTCATGGGAAGCAAGGAAATGCATAAAAATACACTGTACATTTATAAAGATGTGCTTTTATTGGACACTACTTAGAACATTGATATCAGATTTTCAGCATCATTTGCTTGACATAAAAATCTGTAGTATCACTGCAAATAGGGTAAAATGAAACTCAGTTTGTACTATAGAAAATATTATTCATCCACTGCACAGGGTCATGACATTTCTAAGTGAATTTCTAAGTAAGGCTCAACAATATTCTTCTACGGAATGCAAAACTGGCATTGACAAGTTGACTGCCAGAGTGACAGAAAGAACACTGTGCCCTGAAACATCTCATGGGGATGCTCCACTCTGGATATTTCTATCCTCCAGATGACACCCTGATGAGGCCTTCTGGCAGTGCCTTCAAGGAACACAGATGACTTGTTGATATTTGGAAGAGTTAGAAACAATCAAAGTCCCTCTAAAAGACAGTAAGAAACTGCAAAACCAAGAGACAAGTGTAATGACAGAATGCCTACCGAGACAAAACCTGACCCGCGAGGTCCCAAAAGAAGGGATGACATCTTGCCACTTTTTTCAAGCAGGGGTGTAAACTTGTGTCCAAGTCACCATGTCACCAACCCAGCACTCACTGACCTGCTTAAGTCAGTGCATGAAACACAAACCACACACCACTAGAGGATTGTCAAAAGACTTATGCAAAAGTTGACCGTGGGAAAACTCTGGGTCATGTGGTCCCCATCACAGTCTGGGGGATGTTCCCTAAATTCCCAAAGCCAGCCTAAAATAAAGTGATTTTAGTAAGAATTTTCTCTTCTCTTTTTTAAGGGAAATGATTTATATGAAATGTCTCAAGGTCGGTAAAGTTGGTCATTTACATGAAAGGGTAGGAAATATGTCTGTTACTACTAAAAGTCACGGACAGAAGAAATACAACACAAAGTGACTTTATATAGTGTAAAATTCAATGTGTACCAAGTTACAAAAAAGTCACACATATTTTTTTCTTCCAATAGTGGGAATGTAAAATATTCTCGACCAGTGCAGGGAACCACAAGACAGGCACATCAATTAAAATTTACATGGAACTCTATTTCTTTGTCTTCTATGGTGAGTAATGGACAACCAATAGGATTTACACCACTGTTGGGATAAGGAAATGCCAACTGTGACTCATTTCATATCATCTGCTTTTTCCTCCAGCCCTCCCCATTTGCTTCATTTTGCAATAGTACAATTGCAGCAAGTGATACTCTAGAGTCCATTATCAAGGATGGAACCATATGTGGTATACATGTACAAATGGGCTGAGAAGCTATATCTCCTATTTTATGATTAAAAGCAAAACCGCATTATGTTTTCTGGTGTTACTTTTTCCTGAAGTGAACTGGTTTGATGGGGATGACATAAGAACCCTCTACTTCACTCCATCTTGAGTATTGCAAAGTTAAATCTATGTAACAGTATGACTAGGCACTGGTTTTGTTTGATCCAATGATGTTGGAATTAAGGCACTACTAAATGGAAACTTCAAAGGCGATGACTGTGTTCTGTTGTAGACATTTAGTTTGGGCTCCTAAAAATTTCTTTCTCAACAACCACTTGAGAGCTATGAAGGCACCATACTTAAAATCATCCCTAGGTACAGAGGAGTCCTGAATCTCTCCTTCCTTTACAAGGGGACCTATATATGCAGTGGGAAAAGTTGTTGATTTTATGAAAACAATTTGGAGATTGTAATAGATAGTTCATGGTTAAAAAATATGGAGCTAAAATGGAAAAGGAAGTCTTAAGGGAAGGGTTCCTTGATTGGTTTAAATAGTCTCCAAACATAATTGTTCACATCTTGGGTACTGGTGATCCCCTTGCAATGTTGTGGTTGGCACATACATCATAAATCATACTACTGGAACCATTCAATAAATATTAGCTTGGCTAAATTCCTCTCGGTCATACAAACTTGTATACACTGTTGCCCCACAAATTAGTGGAAGAAAAGTATCAATAATTTGATTCTTGTATAAACACTAGTAAACGGACAGGTTATGTTGAAATCAAGGGAAAAAGGAGAAAAATACAAATGTCTCCAAAAGCAAAGTTTACAAAAACATTCGTGTAAACCAATTCTACAACTTATCATGGGAATGAGACAAGGGAGTTGGAAGTGGGGCGTGACAGTGGAGGTAACATGATGAACTAGAAATGTACTTACTGACTTACATATGAATCTCTAATCCTTTGGTACATCACTCTGACAATAAAGGAAAAAAATAAAGTAAACAAGAAAAAAAGAGGAAGTAGTGTGGCATGAAGTAGGTTGTGGTCCTAATCTAAATCCGTTTGAAATAATGTCATTTTAGACATGAACAGATTAGATTCAATCAGTCGATCAGAGAAACTGAACAGGGACTTGATGAGCATCACCCAACCCCCAAGCTTATGCAGCTGTTTGGGAAGAGTTGTGAAAAGTAAGAAAGATCTCAACCCACTGTGGTAGATATTAAGGAAGACTCAGATGGCTCAGACACTGAGGAAAACTTATGTAATGAGCCTGCTAAAGACAGATTGATCCATGTGGAGAAAATTTTGGAATCTATTACAGCCCTAGTTTCACAACATCATCCAAAACAGTAAACTCCTGTAAAGGTAGAGAATTGTGGGCCCTGCCCAGAATCCTGGCGGACTTTGATCCTTTCCCACCACAAACTACGCCTGATAGGGTCTCACAGCTAGTACCATCTCAGCCTGTGCTGTTAAAGGCGCCTGGCCCTCCTACCCGTAAGCGTGGCACACTTCCTTGGCTCAGGCTGCTCAAGAAGGGAGGACATTTCTGGTTTTCATTCATTCCCTGACAGGCAGGATAAAGATAACAAAAGAGTTCATCAGGCTTTGCCATTTAAACAAATAAGATATCTAAAGAATGCTTGTGTTCAATATGGCCCTACAGTGCCGTTTACTCAAGCCATTCTATTTGTTTATTTATTGATTGATTTGGCCAATCCTGGGTTTCAACTCAGGGCCTGAGCACTGTCCCTGGCTTCTTTTTGCTCTAGGCTAGCACTCTGCTACTTAAGCCACAGCGCCATTTCTGGCCATTATCTATATATGTGGTGCTGGGGAATATAACCTAGGGATTCATGTATATTAGTCAAGCACTCTTGCCACTATGCCATATTCCCAGAACACTCAAGTCTTTGTTGAAACATTGGCTATGCCCAAATTGCCAAGCAGCCATCAGGCCTTCTAAGAACAAAGGAGTAATAAATGACTATATTCGGCTTTGTGCAGACATTGGGCCATCCTATGTTCAGGGCCTCACGCTGGCTGCAGTGCTCAAAGGGCAGACTGTGACAGAGTTCTTACACGTGCTCTGTATGGGGAGAAGGCGATGGGGACATCTATGTACTGCTTGGATTCCCGGCATCTGTTTTTCCTGCAGACAAATGGACCACTTAATGGCTCACTGCCCTAATCAGAAAAGGAGAGCTATGACTGAAATTTCTCCCTGTTGGAAAAACGGGAAGCATTGGGTTACAAATTGCAGATCTACTTTGAATGACTCTGGCAGCCAGATTTCAGTAAACTGGCAGAGGATCCAGCCCCTGGCCCAACAGAACAATATTGGGGAGCTCCTTCCTTCCTCCAAACTCAAGCCTATCCCAAAACAACCTGCAGCAACAATTAGTTTCAAGTCTCCTCTGAGCAACAACAGGAAGTGCAGGACTGGATCTCCTTTCCTCTACCTGCACAGTACTGACTTCGGCAATGGGATTTCAGGCCCTCTCTACAAGAGGATTCCTTGGCCCCCTTCCAAGGGAATCTGTTGACTTATTGTTAGGTTGCAGCTGCTCTGCACTGAGGGGCTTACGTATTATTCCAGGAGTGATAGATCAGGACTCTAATTGAGAAATAATAATCATGGCTTCAGTGCCTGCTAATGGTATCTCTATCCCGACAGCTCACTCTGGTCTCTTTAATTTTTGTCAGTGCCTAAGCTACTACAAACCATAGGGGAGAAAGGAGTTTTTGGTCTTCTGACATTTTTTGGGTTCAAAATATATAATGGGAATGGCTTCTTCTCATATTTTCAGACATCAATATGTTGAGACTACCTCTTGGGCTGTAAAAACCCAATCTTCTCGAGGCATTTCCATCAATTTATCTAAGAGTTTAGCAACATTGCCCTTTGACCACTGGTTGAAATATAGGTCTATGGCATATATAATAGGTTATATTCAAATGCAAATGACTCACTAGCTGGGGCAGCAAAGGAGTCAATTCCTCCAGTACTGGTAACTTAGTGAAGGAGATCAACAAACAAATATGTGCCTCAATCTTAAAGTAACCTTGGGGTATTCCAAAGGATGTGTATATTGATAAGGAGAACGAATATTGTAAACTTTCCATATTGCTAAAGTTGTTATAGAAATTCACCTCAAACCCCATGAAAATCTAACTATATTCTTTAATGAAATAGGAAAAGCAATCCAAAAATTCATATGAAATAGGAAGATCTAGAATAGCAAAAGTAATTGAAGGCAAAGAGACCACAAACAAAATCACAGTAATTCCACCAGCACAACAATGTACATCGCAGCACAATTTGTCTTAACTAGAATCTGGATCAAACCCTGATGCCCCTTAGTAGACGAATGGATCAGGAAAATGTGGTACATATTCACAATGGAATTTTATGCCTCTATCAGAAAGAATGGCATTGCCCCATTTGTAAGGAAATGGAAGGACTAGGAAAAAATTATACTATGTGAAGTGAGCCAGACCCAAAGAAACATGGACTCTATGGTCTTCCTTATTGGGAATAATTAGTACAGGTTTAGGCAAGTCATAGCAGAGCATCACAAGAGACCAATAGCTTTACCCTTATGAAGTCATAATTTGATGCTAAGAGAAATGAACTGCATGTTATGGGAATGATTGTTATAACACAGTTGTGTCTACTTTCAACGTCCCATCTGTATCTGTAGCTTCTATTATCGATGATGTTCTTCTATTACCTTCCAGTGGTTGTACCTACACTATGTCTGTAATTTTATCTGAGTATTTTGGAAACTGTGTATACTGTTATTAGAAGTAGTAAATAGAAAGGGAATAACAAAATCGAGAGACACAGGGTAAAAAAATGACAAACAACTACAAAAGCAATACTTGAAAAACTGTTTGGTGAAAGTGAACTGAACACATCAGCGGGGGGCAAGGGAAAGGGGGAGGAGGGAGAAGGGTATGAGGGACAGGGTAACAAACAGTACAAGAAATGTATACAATGCCTAACCTATGAAACTGTAACTTCTCTTTATAACAGTTTGATAATAAAAAATTTGAAAAAAAAAAAAAGGAGCAGCACCAGAGGTATCAAAATGCCTCATTTCAAGCTCTATAACGAAAGCATTATTTAAAAAATACAACCTTCTATTGCCAAAAAAGAGATGCATGATGAATAGAATATGGCAGAACACCTTCAAAGAAACCAGAGACTTGCAGTCAGCTGATATTTGGCAAAGGAATGAGAGACATACAATGGAAAAATGTAGCATCGTCAATTATTGGAGATGGGAAAAAAGGATCACTACAGGAAAAAAAAAATCAAAGCTTCTCCTAGCATAATACCAGCACCGATGTCAACTCAAAAGGGATTAACATCTCAACATCAAATGTGAATCCTAGTAACAATAATAGAACAGAGTAGCAGAGACATCAGGTCTTCTAGGCCTAGGAAGGAACTTCCTGAACAGAGTCTGAGGCACACAACACATTGCTGAAAGATTGGAAATTGGGAGATTAAAATAAAAATGTTCTGCACAGCTAAGGACAAGGTTACAAAACCAGACAGACAGCCAAACAGCAATGTAATAGACAAATATTATAACAGGTTAATGTGTCTCACATACAGGTGACCCAAGAAACTAATCCCTCCTAAATCCAACAAATCAATCATGAAGTTCGCCATTGATCTGAAAACAGACTTCACAGAAGAAGTAAAAATGGTAAATAATCACAAAATCATAAAACCATCATTGGAAGTAAATTATAGGTAAATAAAACAACACTGAAATAACTTCTTCACCAAGTCAGAATGAGATATATTCTGAACTCAAGCAACATCAAGTGCTGGAGGTGATTCCCTGAAAGAGAAAATGTACTGAACTGTTGTTGGGAATGTAAACTACTGCAACCACTCTTGAAAAGAGTATGGAGTATCTTGAAAAGAACACCCAAGGCATAGCACATGTCCCATTCTGAACAACAGGATCCAGGATATGACGAGAAAACCTGCACATCCACGTTTATGTTGCACACTTCAAAAGAGCCAAGAAATGGAAACAATTCCAATGTCCCACTAAAGAAGATTGGATCCACGCAAATGGTATCTCTATAGAAGGGAATCCTACACAACGATTAGAAAACATTTGTAAAAAGGTATTCATTGGGACACAAGCCTGGAACACAGAATGGAGCATTGGCTGGCTGAAATGTGTATGTTAGAAATGAGTAACACAGACATGATAAAGAAAGCAGGACTCAGGTACCAATTCACGGGGAGACAAGGGACATGCTTGAGAGAAAGGTATCCAAAAGTGACACAAAAACACTAATGTTTATGTACATAAATTCAGATGCATATCTATATAATACCCAATCTGCCAGGAATTGCTTTACAATTAGTAAAGCAGTGGAGACAAGATTGACAATAGACATTAAGGATATTATTTTTTTGTTTTCGAAAAAATAATGAAAAAGGAAGTTGGTTGTGGAAGAGGACAATGTGAAGGAAAGAGGCAGAAAAATGAGCAAGGAAATAACAGCTGTGAGAAGAAATTTATGCACATTTTTCTCTCACCTCAATACTCCCTCAACATGTCATTGATTCCTTGTTAGAAATCTCTTCATCTATCCTTTGTCTTCATTATTGGCACAATGCAATTGTGCTTTGCGAGTAACTTAAACTCCTATTACCCTAGCAAAAGCACCATAACTGGAAGTAAATATTAGCAGTTGATTCTGGAGAATTTTGAGGCTCTCTTTCTAATTCTGATCCATTAGATAGAGATAATGTGCCAAATTTGGTATACATCATCGAAGTTTTGAAACAATTGGAACATTTCAACATTAGTGATACAGAATCATGTGAATATTCATATAAATTTCAGATAATAATGTATGGCATATGATTTGATTAAATCTTTTTTTTTCAAACCTACTGATAATCGAGACACAAATGTCCTTGGTCAAACAGGGCTAGTGGTAAACAACTTCTTCTGTTTTCTCTTTTAGAATAGCAAAATCAATTTATAAGACACATATTTGAAATCAAGTTCAAAGACATGAACAAGACATACACAGCTAATAAGGGAGAAATGTACATGAAACACACTAGAAAATGGAGAGCGTAGTACCAGTTCTGTGATTTACTATGAACCACATAATCAACACTGACCATACTTTCCCTGATGCTTTTGTAAAAATAATGTTTCATGAATGGTCACCACTGAGGAAAAGCTGCCATAATAATTTAGGTACAAAGTTTTGCGAAAATAGTTAAACTTTCAGAAATGTGAAATGATTGTGAAATATTTTCCCGCATAGATATAAATGCTGATTTATTGAAGTTCTTCATTTAAGTACACAAGAATAATGGATGAATAAAATAAGAAGGCTTTTCTTTCCAATAACTCTTATTCATGAACTCTTTTATTTGAGTGAATTCGGTTTTCATTGCCGGTCACTTGATAAGTTTCCTTCACATATTGTGAGGCAAAAATAAGCAATTATATTTCTGTTGCTCACATTAACTCAATTCAGGTTTTCTTTAGTATTTTACTGTCAGTGCCAAGAGCTGTAGTTCTCTTTCACTCTCTCTCTCTCTATATATATATCTATGCCTGCTTTTTTATTATTTTTATTTATTTATTCATTTTATTTTATGTATGCATTTGTGTATATATATATATATATATATATATATATATATATACATACATATTTAGTTATTTATTAGCCAATCTTGGGGATTGGACGCAGGGCCTGAGCACTGTACCTGGCTTATTTTTTTGCTCAAGGCTAGCTACCACTCTGCACTTGACCACCAGCGCCATTTTCAGAAATTTTTATATATGTGGTGCTGGGGAATCCAACCCAGGGCTTCATGTATTCAAGGCAAGCACTCTTGCCACTAGGCCATAATCCCAGCCCTATACACGCTGTGTTATATGTTCATATTCATACTGGTGTTTTCCCAAGTTTATCTATTAAGAGTAAATATTTTCTTTCAATGTTCATATTATTGCTGTAGTGTAAACTAAAACATTATGAGATTTTATATCTTACAGCCATTTCATAGGGATGTATATGTTTCCACCAAAAATGATGCATGCTAAACAAAATTTTGTCTTCAGTAAGACTGTATTATATAAAGTTGTTAGAAAACTCCAATAGGACTTCCATATGTAGACTGCTATCTTCAATATTATTGTAATATAATCAAAATCTGTTTATACGTCAACGCAAAAGCTTGTATATATTCAAAAAGCAGTATCCATTCCCTTTCCATCAAAAACAAATAGGGCCACAAGTTGTTATAATTATGAGTACAGAATCAGATAAATGTGCAACGTATATACTGCATGAAATTCCATGTAGTTTGATACTTCAGTACTGGATTCTGAAGGGTTATAAATTGTGCTCAATAGAACTCAAGATATTCTTTACCCACTATTTCCTGAAATTGGGTTTGGTTAGGTATCTGTGTGTGTTATGATCAAAATATTGATTCTGCACAACACTGAAAGGGTGTCACTGTCCCCGCAATTTCTGCTTCCAGATGGAGTAAATCTTGAGGCATATTTTTGAAATACTCAATTATTTGTTGACAGGAAAACATTGATTGAATCATCCATATTTTATCTATCCCCACACCCTGAGTTCAGAAATTTGGATGAGATGTACATTTTATGTTGGTCATTCTGAAGGGCACACAAATGACAACATAAGGGAAAAAAGGGAAATTGTACATGGACTCTATCAAGCACTCTATAGTAGGACCAACTTCTTTGAAGGGAAAAATGATTAAACTGCTACTATTTCATGTAATATTTTATCTCATTTCTTTAGAAATAAATAATACACTGCATCAGGTAGCCACGTAGCTCACAATCTATCTACATAAGATTTTCCATTCTCAAATATTAGCTTCGGATCTTTGGGTTTATGTTTTCCTAGATGTGTAGGTACCAAACTCTGTTCATCAAATTGAATTTTGCACAAGGAAATCGAAATTAGTGACTTCATTGGCATGGTTGAAGTCAGAGTAATTCATATTAATTAGAATATTCCAAGTGTTTCAGCATGTTACTATTTTAATATCATCTCCCTTTTCACTGCGTAGTTAATATATCTTTCACCAATAGAACCTACCTTGTAATATTCAAAAATATAAAATTGCCACTGAATTAGGCGGTTCTCTATATGTCTGTTGTTACTAGAGCTCCAAAATATCTTCATTGTGTTTAACAGCCATGCAAAAGAAGTGGATGCAGGTACTCCACATTCAAAATTCCAGGAAAAATTTACAAACTTACAAGTCGTTCAAGACAAAGAAGACGTTTTTGCATCCATGAATTTTCCAACAAATCACCAGAAACCTAAAGTTCACCAGTAGAGTTTTAAAAGTTCTAGCATTGCTCAGTACAAATATCCAGCCATAATTCAATCAAGAATCATATATTTATTCCATTGAGAATAATGTATTTGATACAATAAACAAAGAATTAAAAAAAAAAAAACTTTTCTTCTTATCGCAGCACAATATGGAACAATACCGGATGCTCCTTAGTAGACGAATGGATCAGTAAAATGTGGTATACATACCTAATGGAATTGTATACCTCGATTAGAAAGAATGGCATTGCCCCATTCATAAGTAACTGGAAGGACTTGGAATAAATATAAGTGAAGAGAGCCAGACTCAAAAAAACTTGAACTCTTCTCTAATTTTTGTGACATAATAATTTGAACCAATGGCACAGGCCCTGGTATAACTTGGGCTGAGAACAAAGGAGGAAATGGAGGCATAAAAGGGAATAGTTTAGCCTTCAGTTCTAATTTGTCCATTTGGCATTTTTGCAAAACTTTATTCTATACTAACGTCATAGTTTTACACCTTCTGTAGAATAGATAAGCCAAAATTAAGGATATATGTTTGTAAATGAGAAGAATTTCAAATCAAGTGTATGTTTAGTAAATTCATTGGGATTTATCACCTAGAATCATGATATTACTTCGGAAATCAACGGAAGTACCTCAAACATTATAAAGCTTTAGACAAAATATTTCACTCTTTGAACAAGGAGTTATAAAGGCAAAGAACATAGGCTGAAATTTCTTAGAATATGAACTGTTAAAACTTTATGCGATATGGAAATACAGACAGTTCTCTTTTGAAATATAATGCAATTCAAATGCTTTAGAAAATATTCCACAGCCATGTTTCAGATATAAGAAATCACCCACAAGCATACAGCAAACAGTTCAGCCAGGTTAAAGGCAAAATTAGAGTGCAGTCATTTAGCCAAGTCGTTCACCCAATACCGGTGTCTCTCCCTCAGTGACTCTCTCTTATTTTCTCCTAGTATCAAGGAATTATGACACAATGAATCCTGATTGATTACGCCATTACCTAAATGGTTATTTAGATAAAATATTGTTATTGTATTTTGGAATGTCTCAGTTTTGCAGTAAATCAACTCTTCTCTGTTCTTATCCTTAGGGAGTTTCCACTTACAAAGCCAAAAGTATAGAAATCCAATTTTCATTTCTCTCTTGTTTGTTCTCACACTTCTATAGAGAAACAATTTTCCAGGATTTTTTGTTTGATTAAGACAGTATAAATATCAAAGAATATGGGGACTTATTTCTATATACTTTAAAAATTTGAATTCACTAAGCGAACAAAATCCTTCTTTGGGTGGCCAAAAATGTGGTGTTCCTTAAACAATATGTTTTCCATTTACTATTTTAAGTAGTGTATTCAAGAACCAAAAGATATATTGTGTAGACATTATATTCAATTTTTCTCATAATTAGGGTATCTGCAGCGAAACTATACTTCTTCTTGAGGAGTTAAAAACAGAGCACTTAGAAACAAAACAGTAACTGCTTGATGTGATAAGGGTAGTTCTACCGCAGACCCAGTAATGAGATATTAGTAGGTGATGAGGACAATTTCATGTGTTGTTTTAAGGAACCCTAACAAAAATTATCAATACAATGGATTTCAAAATTTAACATAGCAAGAGCTTTACGAAAATTAACATCCTCTTTCAAGAAACAAATTCAGCCTTTGCTGCACACGCATTTGGAAAAGACAAATATATTACTATCAAAATTATTACTACTTGCTCAAGTAAAACTAGCAAATACTTTTAACGAAGAATGTGGAGGCATAAATTTCTGGGTACCATTTTGGAAATTGATCTCATATTTTATTAATTACACTTCGAATTAGAACTGGAGAATGCATACTGTGGTGAAAACACTTTGGTTGAAAACTGATTGACTAAAGGAGTCACATTTTCGTAGTTGCCTAGATTGAAGCATAAACTTTGAAATACACCAATGTAAAAAGAGGCAAGAATTCTAAAGCAAGGTCTTATTTGACTGGTTTAGTTTTACTTTCAACTATTCTTTGTATTCATCCCTATGTTAATATGATATTCAACAATGTAAACACATTTAGATTTCCTTCACTTTATTACTTTATTTTTATCACTTTATTATTAAATATATAATTGTTTTCACAGTATATTAATATTGAATGATCCTACAGATTATTATGTTTATCCACACTTCAAACTACCATGCCTCTCACGAATGCAATAAGGATTTTATCTTGCTCACAGGCATCCACACATACATACTTGATTTAGTTACAATTACATATATAGAGAGATATATAGATAAAGATATAGGTATCTATATCTATCTATATAGAGAAATGTATACATACATATATATATACACACACATACTTAGATATATATTACATTCCTATCTGCCTACCTAAAATCAGTTGGTCTATGTGGTATGTATATATGTAGATGTAAATATATATTATAATCTTTATACCTGTGCCTCTCATTTTGACTGTGTTACTTGGAATTATTTTGATTTCCCTATATTTCCAAGGAATAATTGTCACCTTTGGTGGCCAATTTTCATAAAGATACCTGGTTGAGGACCCTTGCCTCACTACAATGTTTCACTGTTAAAGTGTAATGTTCAATTTGATATTTCGTGAAGTTAATAATGCTTCACTGCATATGTACCTGATTAGGGTTCAAGAATGGAAGACAAAATAATGGCAGATGAATGATTGAAATCATCACAAGGATCATGTTGCAGGAGAGGAGAGATCAGGGAGAATACAATGCACAGGAAAGAAACTCGCCTGTACGTAAGTACAAATATCCCCATGCAAGACATCATAATAACAGGAAGTCAGATGTGGTATTCCACTTTGATTCCAGAACTCTGATATGATTTAAGAGATGTACAAATGGCTAAAGTCCCCATATCATGAAATGAACATGAGCTCCATCAGTATTGGCATATGCAATTTCTGATTCATTAGCCAGATAAACTGAAAATGAAAACCTTTCATCATCTGGAACCAGTTTCTCTCAAACATGAAGGAAGTGTAGCAAAGAATACTTCCTAAATTACTTGAGAGCATTCTATACTGATGTGCTGTGTAGAGTATTCTTTTAAACATCTTCCAAAACAGGGCTCTCTATTAATCCAATGAATTCTTGAATGTATTGTGAGTAACCTCTGATTCAGAGCCCTTGCCTTTAATCATCAACAGTTTCACATTTTTTGTCACATTTATAAAACTGTAAGGACTATTATCCAATTCACAGAATAATAAAAATTATATACTTTACTTAAGAAAAGAAGACATTTGAGACTCTCTTAATTAAATAAACCTCAGCTTAATTTCTTGCCATTGTATAAAAAAAACACCATTTCCTAGGTACAGAGAGGTTCTGATTTGTTTCCAGTAGATATACGAATGAAGAACATGCTGTTCAGAATTTTTTCCCTTTTATCTCTGTATTCAATTATGTCCTCACTTAGATGGTAATGATATTTCACTATCCAACCTTTGACACATTTCCTGGAAAATTTGCAGAGAATATGTTTAAGTAATCAGAGTGTGTGGAGACTTAGGAATAAATGTGTCTTTTGTGATTGCAGATAAGAGTACACGTGTGCAAGAGGAATTTTAGTTTTCTGTGATCATTATAAATTTCATATTGCATTCAGTTAATCTTTGCAGATAAACTATACATTGCATATTACAATAGGCAATATACTTGGTTATCCACTTTCCCAAAGAACAGCCAGTATTTTTACAGATTGAAGTTCTAAACGATTCTGAAAATTTCATTTTTGTTCTTTTAGAAACACACTAATTGCATTGTGAATTCAATTTATATAGAAATATACCTCCATAAAATAATTGTCTCCTTCGGTGGACAAATTTCATAAAGAACTTTGGTTGAGGACTCATGCTTCACTGTAATCTGTTTCAATGTTACAAGTGTAAAGATCAAATTGATATTTTGTGAAGTTAAAAATGCTTTTCCTCATATGTACCTGATTAGGTTACAAGATGGAAGACATAATACTGGCAGATGTGTAATGGAAGTCATCACAGGATCAAGTGGCAGGTGAGGAGATATCAGGGAGATTACCGTCAATGGGAAAAAGATCACCTGAATGTAAGTACAAATGTCCCCAGTGCAAGATATCATAATACCAGGTAGTCAGATGTGGTATTCCAATTTCAATCCAGAAGTATGATAGGATTTAAGAGATGTACAAAATGGCTAAATTACTCACATCATGAACTGAACATGAGGTAAATTATTCGTATCCCAATAATCCCAAATAGAGACAACAAGCCTGGTCCCTTCCTTTTGAAATCACCTTTATGGAAAACTGTAGATTTTGGTCTATTTGCAGAATTTGCTTTCCTTGTTGAGATTGGGGGAATTCTCTTTGCCTCTTTTCTTTTTCAGTACGTAGGTGACTATATACTTTGTTCCGATTAGAGATTTTCAAAACTATCCAATAAAACCACAGATACTCTAATTCCTCAGTCCCATGTGGCTTTTTTCAGATATTCTTTTGGAATAAGCTTAGAACTATTGTAATGCCTCAGTCCCTCAGATTTAAGGAAGAAAATCCTCTCTAGTCATCTGGACTTGTAAAACCCCTCATGTCCTTACCATTATGCTATGAAGCATTCACTTTTATACCGTTTCTTTTGGTTCATACAGGACACATTTGGAAAAAAGTAACTACAACCAATTAATACTTATTTCAATATACGATGGTAAATCCCAACATTCAGAAAGGTCCTGTTCTGTATCTAACAATTTTTTTTAGTATATTTGAAATGAAACCACCGGGAGTTTTAAATTTTCTTGGAAGAATATTGAGGTAATTCCTGAAGAATGTCATTTACCAACTAACTCTGATGCATGTGATTACATATATGTGCCACGTGGTCTAGGAAATTTTAATTAATTTGTAAATTTTCATGCTTTATTATGTAGCTCAAATAGTCCTGAATAAATCTGCCAAAATTCACCATATTAGACAAGTCTCACCTGAAAAATATGTGACAGGAAATGTGACATCAATTAAATTTTGTTGATTTCTTGTGATGTAAATATGACATAAAGTTGGGTTAGAGGATTCAGTCTATCCAGATGACTGAGCACTTTCTGGGAGAAAATTTCATTGCATAATTTCATTATCATTTTACATCACTGTGAATGCATGGCAACAATTTGATTCAAAATACAATTAATAAGGATTTGTACAGGTAAGGGGAAAGTATAATATTCATAGAATTTGAATTTTTTCACTAATTCTTATTTTAAAAATATATCTTCTGGGCTGGGAATATGACCTAGTGGCAAGAGCGCTTGCCTTCTACACATGAAGCTATCGGTTCTATTCCCAGCACCACATATATAGAAAATGGCCAGAAGGGGCGCTGTGACTCAGGTGGCAGAGTGCTAGCCTTGAGCGGGAAGAAGCCAGAGATGGTGCTCAGGCCCTGTGTCCGAGGCCCAGGAATGGCCAAAAAATAAATAAATAAATAAATAAAATATATATCTTCCAATGATATTGGAAAAAATTATACTAAGTAAAGTGAGTCAGACCCAAAGAAGCACGGTTCCCCAAACTGCTCATGTCCCCATGTACAGAGGAAGCCCTAGGCCTACCTGCAAGCTGGGTGAATCACAGAGAGCCAGGATTGCACCAACAGGGGAGAAGGGTCAGAACAGATCCACCCCCTCTTAACTGAATTCAAGTCAAACCAGCCAATCAGGAATATACACTGAAGAACATCACAAGGAAAACAGAGACTGGGGAAAGACTACCCAAACAAGCTGGACTCCATTATTTTTTCTTCTCAAATATTTTTTAAACTTTAAAAAAAAGTTTTTTTTTTATTTTTTCACTTCTGAACCATCCTTGATGTTTTTGTTTTCCATTTTTACCTGTTTGTTTTATCAAGTTTTTTTGTTGGTAGTAGTTTGGTTGTTCACTTTTCTGGTTTTTGTCCTATTTTTTTCTTTTTAAAATAATTTTTCTCTGTTTTTTGCATCTGTCTTCCATTATTTTTACTTTATTTCTCTCTTTGCATTCTATTTCTTTAAATATTACTTTCCTAAGAATAACACCTCCACTCTTTCTGCTAACTCTCCATTTTCTATCATTTTACCCTTGTTCTTTCTACTGATTCTACTCTTCACATTTCCACGTCACTGAAACTAAACAAAAATCACGTCTCCCCCCCCCCCCAATATGTTTTACTCTATTCTCTTTACTATATCTAGCTTACACTCCTGACATACTGCCTGGACCTACAGGTTCCTTTGACTCATCGTTAATAGATAGAGGTTATCCCTGCTTAATCTGAGTGAAACAAAGGGGTTCATAGAGAATGCCAGTCCTAAAAGAACTTAATATAAGAACAAGAATTGCTTATAGGGTTGTAACAGTAAATAAGTAACTTCTGAATACAGGGCCCAGGATCGGTTGTTATATTGAAATTGTAATCTTTAGGAACACCAAATCTAATTTTATAAACAGGTATACAAGGTATCTGTATATAATTGTGAACTTGTAAGATTTATACAAGAGTGCTAGGTAAGGGCTGCGTTGGGTCTTAAACGGTGCTCACAGGTGCTGGTAGACTGGCATTCCCAATCCAAATGGACAGAAGGAACACAAGAACGATGGCAGACATGGCAGCAGTGTACTCTACAACAGAATAGTAGTGGCAAGTAGCCACAGAGTTTATAATGATGATGAAAAAAAGATAAAATAAAATAAGATGTAATATACCATAAATCCGGAGCTAAGGAAGGTACCAAGTAAGAAGGAAAGTTGTGGAAGGAGAGAAAGGAGAGATGATGCCAACTTCTGCAATCCAATTGGATATTCTTATTCTATGGCCTAGGAATCGCCACATTCAAGCATGCTACTGAGAGCATCCAATCAACTGTGCTCCAATTCCACCACACGCGAAACATGTGCCACAGCATGTTCAAAATTCCGTCATCAAATACCACCAGTTTACAACGAACAATAAGAGAGTAATATTCCAAGCCTATGCCAGATTTAGGAGTAAAATTAATTTCGATGTGTACTGGTATAATGAATACACAACCTCCCCAGCTTTATTCAAGCAATGAAGTGTCATTCAACTCTGTATTGTTTTGTATTGGCCAATAGCAAATAAAACTAAAATGTTGCTTTATTTCAACAGTGGGATGCGCTTCATCTCATGTTTTCAGACATCAATATGTTGAGCTTTGAGCTGTAAAAACCCAAACTTCTCAAGGCATTTCCATCCAATTATCTAAGACGTTTGCATCATTGCCAATAGACCACTAGTTCAAATAAAGGACTATAGCATAAATAATGGGTTATATTCAAATGGAAATGACTCACTACCCAAGGGACAAATGAGCCAGTTACTCCAGTCACACCTACCTTAGTGAAAGAGATCAACAAACAAACATGTGCTTCAATTTGAAACTGACCAAGAGGTATTGCAAAGGATATGAAACTTAGGCAAACATGGGTGAACAATTGGCCATTTTCCCATTTCTATCCATTCCCCTCAAGGAGCCTTGTTTACTTCTAGCTCCAATATTCATATAACTGGCCTCTACTTACATGCATGTGTTGCACAATGATGATCATGTTGTCCTCATCCTGGTCGTCTTGGGTAACCAATATTAAACAGGAAGTGCACAACGACCAAAGCATATTGGACATGAGTATGTCCTTTTTGCCACATGGCAACAGCGTACTGTACAACAGAATAGTAGTAGGAAGTGGCCACAATGTTCATAATGATGATGGAAAAAAGATTTAAAAAGATAAGAGGTAATATACTCTAAATCCGGAGCTAAAGAAGGTAACATGTAAGAAGGAAAGTTGTGGAAGGAGAGAAAGGAGGTTGAAGCAATGAATAATATAAAGAAAAGGGATGGAGTCATGATGCACAGGAAGACAAGAAGACAGGAAGGAAGACAGGAGGGAAAGTATCAAGGAGGGAAGGAATGCAGGCAGGGAAGCAGGCAAGGACAGATGGATTGTGGTTTGTATCCACAGTGTTTGGGATTGAATTAAAGGTAGAAGAATGGAGAAAGAAGGATCCGAATGGAATCCTGGGGAAGGAGAGAGAGTCAAATGGAAATAAGGAGGAAGAAAAGTAATCAGGAAAGAATGACAGCAGAAAGGAAGGAAGGATGAGAGCAAGGGAGACTGTGTGGGAGATAGAAGTAAGGAACCATGAAAGCAGTGAGAGGTATGATGAAAAACAAACGATATTTCATGGGAAGCAAGGAAATGCATAAAAATACACTGTACATTTATAAAGATGTGCTTTTATTGGACACTACTTAGAACATTGATATCAGATTTTCAGTATCATTTGCTTGACATAAAAATCTGTAGTATCACTGCAAATAGGGTAAAATGAAACTCAGTTTGTACTATAGAAAATATTATTCATCCACTGCACAGGGTCATGACATTTCTAAGTGAATTTCTAAGTAAGGCTCAACAATATTCTTCTACGGAATGCAAAACTGGCATTGACAAGTTGACTGCCAGAGTGACAGAAAGAACACTGTGCCCTGAAACATCTCATGGGGATGCTCCACTCTGGATATTTCTATCCTCCAGATGACACCCTGATGAGGCCTTCTGGCAGTGCCTTCAAGGAACACAGATGACTTGTTGATATTTGGAAGAGTTAGAAACAATCAAAGTCCCTCTAAAAGACAGTAAGAAACTGCAAAACCAAGAGACAAGTGTAATGACAGAATGCCTACCGAGACAAAACCTGACCCACGAGGTCCCAAAAGAAGGGATGACATCTTGCCACTTTTTTCAAGCAGGGGTGTAAACTTGTGTCCAAGTCACCATGTCACCAACCCAGCACTCACTGACCTGCTTAAGTCAGTGCATGAAACACAAACCACACACCACTAGAGGATTGTCAAAAGACTTATGCAAAAGTTGACCGTGGGAAAACTCTGGGTCATGTGGTCCCCATCACAGTCTGGGGGATGTTCCCTAAATTCCCAAAGCCAGCCTAAAATAAAGTGATTTTAGTAAGAATTTTCTCTTCTCTTTTTTAAGGGAAATGATTTATATGAAATGTCTCAAGGTCGGTAAAGTTGGTCATTTACATGAAAGGGTAGGAAATATGTCTGTTACTACTAAAAGTCACGGACAGAAGAAATACAACACAAAGTGACTTTATATAGTGTAAAATTCAATGTGTACCAAGTTACAAAAAAGTCACACATATTTTTTTCTTCCAATAGTGGGAATGTAAAATATTCTCGACCAGTGCAGGGAACCACAAGACAGGCACATCAATTAAAATTTACATGGAACTCTATTTCTTTGTCTTCTATGGTGAGTAATGGACAACCAATAGGGTTTACACCACTGTTGGGATAAGGAAATGCCAACTGTGACTCATTTCATATCATCTGCTTTTTCCTCCAGCCCTCCCCATTTGCTTCATTTTGCAATAGTACAATTGCAGCAAGTGATACTCTTAGAGTCCATTATCAAGGATGGAACCATATGTGGTTTACATGTACAAATGGGCTGAGAAGCTATATCTCCTATTTTATGTTTAAAAGCAAAACCGCATTATGTTTTCTGGTGTTACTTTTTCCTGAAGTGAACTGGTTTGATGGGGATGACATAAGAACCCTCTCCTTCACTCCATCTTGAGTATTGCAAAGTTAAATCTATGTAACAGTATGACTAGGCACTGGTTTTGTTTGATCCAATGATGTTGGAATTAAGGCACTACTAAATGGAAACTTCAAAGGCGATGACTGTGTTCTGTTGTAGACATTTAGTTTGGGCTCCTAAAAATTTCTTTCTCAACAACCGCTTGAGAGCTATGAAGGCACCATACTTAAAATCATCCCTAGGTACAGAGGAGTCCTGAATCTCTCCTTCCTTTACAAGGGGACCTATATATGCAGTGGGAAAAGTTGTTGATTTTATGAAAACAATTTGGAGATTGTAATAGATAGTTCATGGTTAAAAAATATGGAGCTAAAATGGAAAAGGAAGTCTTAAGGGAAGGGTTCCTTGATTGGTTTAAATAGTCTCCAAACATAATTGTTCACATCTTGGGTACTGGTGATCCCCTTGCAATGTTGTGGTTGGCACATACATCATAAATCATACTACTGGAACCATTCAATAAATATTAGCTTGGCTAAATTCCTCTCGGTCATACAAACTTGTATACACTGTTGCCCCACAAATTAGTGGAAGAAAAGAATCAATAATTTGATTCTTGTATAAACACTAGTAAACGGACAGGTTATGTTGAAATCAAGGGAAAAAGGATAAAAATACAAATGTCTCCAAAAGCAAAGTTTACAAAAACATTCGTGTAAACCAATTCTACAACTTATCATGGGAATGAGACAAGGGAGTTGGAAGTGGGGCGTGACAGTGGAGGTAACATGATGAACTAGAAATGTACTTACTGACTTACATATGAATCTCTAATCCTTTGGTACATCACTCTGACAATAAAGGAAAAAATAAAGTAAACAAGAAAAAAAGAGGAAGTAGTGTGGCATGAAGTAGGTTGTGGTCCTAATCTAAATCCGTTAGAAATAATGTCATTTTAGACATGAACAGATTAGATTCAATCAGTCGATCAGAGAAACTGAACAGGGACTTGATGAGCATCACCCAACCCCCAAGCTTATGCAGCTGTTTGGGAAGAGTTGTGAAAAGTAAGAAAGATCTCAACCCACTGTGGTAGATATTAAGGAAGACTCAGATGGCTCAGACACTGAGGAAAACTTATGTAATGAGCCTGCTAAAGACAGATTGATCCATGTGGAGAAAATTTTGGAATCTATTACAGCCCTAGTTTCACAACATCATCCAAAACAGTAAACTCCTGTAAAGGTAGAGAATTGTGGGCCCTGCCCAGAATCCTGGCGGACTTTGATCCTTTCCCACCACAAACTACGCCTGATAGGGTCTCACAGCTAGTACCATCTCAGCCTGTGCTGTTAAAGGCGCCTGGCCCTCCTACCCGTAAGCGTGGCACACTTCCTTGGCTCAGGCTGCTCAAGAAGGGAGGACATTTCTGGTTTTCATTCATTCCCTGACAGGCAGGATAAAGATAACAAAAGAGTTCATCAGGCTTTGCCATTTAAACAAATAAGATATCTAAAGAATGCTTGTGTTCAATATGGCCCTACAGTGCCCTTTACTCAAGCCATTCTATTTGTTTATTTATTGATTGATTTGGCCAATCCTGGGTATTCAACTCAGGGCCTGAGCACTGTCCCTGGCTTCTTTTTGCTCTAGGCTAGCACTCTGCTACTTAAGCCACAGCGCCATTTCTGGCCATTATCTATATATGTGGTGCTGGGGAATATAACCTAGGGATTCATGTATATTAGTCAAGCACTCTTGCCACTATGCCATATTCCCAGAACACTCAAGTCTTTCTTGAAACATTGGCTATGCCCAAATTGCCAAGCAGCCATCAGGCCTTCTAAGAACAAAGGAGAAATAAATGACTATATTCGGCTTTGTGCAGACATTGGGCCATCCTATGTTCAGGGCCTCACGCTGGCTGCAGTGCTCAAAGGGCAGACTGTGACAGAGTTCTTACACGTGCTCTGTATGGGGAGAAGGCGATGGGGACATCTATGTACTGCTTGGATTCCCGGCATCTGTTTTTCCTGCAGACAAATGGACCACTTAATGGCTCACTGCCCTAATCAGAAAAGGAGAGCTATGACTGAAATTTCTCCCTGTTGGAAAAACGGGAAGCATTGGGTTACAAATTGCAGATCTACTTTGAATGACTCTGGCAGCCAGATTTCAGTAAACTGGCAGAGGATCCAGCCCCTGGCCCAACAGAACAATATTGGGGAGCTCCTTCCTTCCTCCAAACTCAAGCCTATCCCAAAACAACCTGCAGCAACAATTAGTTTCAAGTCTCCTCTGAGCAACAACAGGAAGTGCAGGACTGGATCTCCTTTCCTCTACCTGCACAGTACTGACTTCGGCAATGGGATTTCAGGCCCTCTCTACAGGATTCCTTGGCCCCCTTCCAAGGGAATCTGTTGGCTTATTGTTAGGTTGCAGCTGCTCTGCACTGAGGGGCTTACGTATTATTCCAGGAGTGATAGATCAGGACTCTAATTGAGAAATAATAATCATGGCTTCAGTGCCTGCTAATGTTATCTCTATCCCGACAGCTCACTCTGGTCTCTTTAATTTTTGTCAGTGCCTAAGCTACTACAAACCATAGGGGAGAAAGGAGTTTTTGGTCTTCTGACATTTTTTGGGTTCAAAACATATAATGGGAATGGCTTCTTCTCATATTTTCAGACATCAATATGTTGAGACTACCTCTTGGGCTGTAAAAACCCAATCTTCTCGAGGCATTTCCATCAATTTATCTAAGAGTTTAGCAACATTGCCCTTTGACCACTGGTTGAAATATAGGTCTATGGCATATATAATAGGTTATATTCAAATGCAAATGACTCACTAGCTGGGGCAGCAAAGGAGTCAATTCCTCCAGTACTGGTAACTTAGTGAAGGAGATCAACAAACAAATATGTGCCTCAATCTTAAAGTAACCTTGGGGTATTCCAAAGGATGTGTATATTGATAAGGAGAACGAATATTGTAAACTTTCCATATTGCTAAAGTTGTTATAGAAATTCACCTCAAACCCCATGAAAATCTAACTATATTCTTTAATGAAATAGGAAAAGCAATCCAAAAATTCATATGAAATAGGAAGATCTAGAATAGCAAAAGTAATTGAAGGCAAAGAGACCACAAACAAAATCACAGTAATTCCACCAGCACAACAATGTACATCGCAGCACAATTTGTCTTAACTAGAATCTGGATCAAACCCTGATGCCCCTTAGTAGACGAATGGATCAGGAAAATGTGGTACATATTCACAATGGAATTTTATGCCTCTATCAGAAAGAATGGCATTGCCCCATTTGTAAGGAAATGGAAGGACTAGGAAAAAATTATACTATGTGAAGTGAGCCAGACCCAAAGAAACATGGACTCTATGGTCTTCCTTATTGGGAATAATTAGTACAGGTTTAGGCAAGTCATAGCAGAGCATCACAAGAGACCAATAGCTTTACCCTTATGAAGTCATAAGTTGATGCTAAGAGAAATGAACTGCATGTTATGGGAATGATTGTTATAACACAGTTGTGTCTACTTTCAACGTCCCATCTGTATCTGTAGCTTCTATTATCGATGATGTTCTTGTATTACCTTCCAGTGGTTGTACCTACACTATGTCTGTAATTTTATCTGAGTATTTTGGAAACTGTGTATACTGTTATTAGAAGTAGTAAATAGAAAGGGAATAACAAAATCGAGAGACACAGGGTAAAAAAATGACAAACAACTACAAAAGCAATACTTGAAAAACTGTTTGGTGAAAGTGAACTGAACACCTCAGCGGGGGGCAAGGGAAAGGGGGAGGAGGGAGAAGGGTATGAGGGACAGGGTAACAAACAGTACAAGAAATGTATACAATGCCTAACCTATGAAACTGTAACTTCTCTTTATAACAGTTTGATAATAAAAAATTTGAAAAAAAAAAAAGGAGCAGCACCAGAGGTATCAAAATGCCTCATTTCAAGCTCTATAACGAAAGCATTATTTAAAAAATACAACCTTCTATTGCCAAAAAAGAGATGCATGATGAATACAATATGGCAGAACACCTTCAAAGAAACCAGAGACTTGCAGTCAGCTGATATTTGGCAAAGGAATGAGAGACATACAATGGAAAAATGTAGCATCGTCAATTATTGGAGATGGGAAAAAAGGATCACCACAGGAAAAAAAAAATCAAAGCTTCTCCTAGCATAATACCAGCACCGATGTCAACTCAAAAGGGATTAACATCTCAACATCAAATGTGAATCCTAGTAACAATAATAGAACAGAGTAGCAGAGACATCAGGTCTTCTAGGCCTAGGAAGGAACTTCCTGAACAGAGTCTGAGGCACACAACACATTGCTGAAAGATTGGAAATTGGGAGATTAAAATAAAAATGTTCTGCACAGCTAAGGACAAGGTTACAAAACCAGACAGACAGCCAAACAGCAATGTAATAGACAAATATTATAACAGGTTAATGTGTCTCACATACAGGTGACCCAAGAAACTAATCCCTCCTAAATCCAACAAATCAATCATGAAGTTCGCCATTGATCTGAAAACAGACTTCACAGAAGAAGTAAAAATGGTAAATAATCACAAAATCATAAAACCATCATTGGAAGTAAATTATAGGTAAATAAAACAACACTGAAATAACTTCTTCTCCAAGTCAGAATGAGATATATTCTGAACTCAAGCAACATCAAGTGCTGGAGGTGATTCCCTGAAAGAGAAAATGTACTGAACTGTTGTGGGAATGTAAACTACTGCAACCACTCTTGAAAAGAGTATGGAGTATCTTGAAAAGAACACCCAAGGCATAGCACATGTCCCATTCTGAACAACAGGATCCAGGATATGACGAGAAAACCTGCACATCCACGTTTATGTTGCACACTTCAAAAGAGCCAAGAAATGGAAACAATTCCAATGTCCCACTAAAGAAGATTGGATCCACGCAAATGGTATCTCTATAGAAGGGAATCCTACACAACGATTAGAAAACATTTGTAAAAAGGTATTCATTGGGACACAAGCCTGGAACACAGAATGGAGCATTGGCTGGCTGAAATGTGTATGTTAGAAATAAGTAACACAGACATGATAAAGAAAGCAGGACTCAGGTACCAATTCACGGGGAGACAAGGGACATGCTTGAGAGAAAGGTATCCAAAAGTGACACAAAAACACTAATGTTTATGTACATAAATTCAGATGCATATCTATATAATACCCAATCTGCCAGGAATTGCTTTACAATTAGTAAAGCAGTGGAGACAAGATTGACAATAGACATTAAGGATATTATTTTTTTGTTTTCGAAAAAATAATGAAAAAGGAAGTTGGTTGTGGAAGAGGACAATGTGAAGGAAAGAGGCAGAAAAATGAGCAAGGAAATAACAGCTGTGAGAAGAAATTTATGCACATTTTTCTCTCACCTCAATACTCCCTCAACATGTCATTGATTCCTTGTTAAAAATCTCTTCATCTATCCTTTGTCTTCATTATTGGTACAATGCAATTGTGCTTTGCGAGTAACTTAAACTCCTATTACCCTAGCAAAAGCACCATAACTGGAAGTAAATATTAGCAGTTGATTCTGGAGAATTTTGAGGCTCTCTTTCTAATTCTGATCCATTAGATAGAGATAATGTGCCAAATTTGGTATACATCATCGAAGTTTTGAAACAATTGGAACATTTCAACATTAGTGATACAGAATCATGTGAATATTCATATAAATTTCAGATAATAATGTATGGCATATGATTTGATTAAATCTTTTTTTTTCAAACCTACTGATAATCGAGACACAAATGTCCTTGGTCAAACAGGGCTGGTGGTAAACAACTTCTTCTGTTTTCTCTTTTAGAATAGCAAAATCAATTTATAAGACACATATTTGAAATCAAGTTCAAAGACATGAACAAGACATACACAGCTAATAAGGGAGAAATGTACATGAAACACACTAGAAAATGGAGAGCGTAGTACCAGTTCTGTGATTTACTATGAACCACATAATCAACACTGACCATACTTTCCCTGATGCTTTTGTAAAAATAATGTTTCATGAATGGTCACCACTGAGGAAAAGCTGCCATAATAATTTAGGTACAAAGTTTTGCGAAAATAGTTAAACTTTCAGAAATGTGAAATGATTGTGAAATATTTTCCTGCATAGATATAAATGCTGATTTATTGAAGTTCTTCCTTTAAGTACACAAGAATAATGGATGAATAAAATAAGAAGGCTTTTCTTTCCAA
The DNA here is from genome assembly GCF_023159225.1 of Perognathus longimembris pacificus. Taxonomy (NCBI): domain Eukaryota; kingdom Metazoa; phylum Chordata; class Mammalia; order Rodentia; family Heteromyidae; genus Perognathus; species Perognathus longimembris. The sequence goes on along the minus strand of NW_025957211.1, from coordinate 12,010 downwards.
TAACTCTTATTCATGAACTCTTTTATTTGAGTGAATTCGGTTTTCATTGCCGGTCACTTGATAAGTTTCCTTCACATATTGTGAGGCAAAAATAAGCAATTATATTTCTGTTGCTCACATTAACTCAATTCAGGTTTTCTTTAGTATTTTACTGTCAGTGCCAAGAGCTGTAGTTCTCTCTCACTCTCTCTCTCTATATATATCTATGCCTGCTTTTTTATTATTTTTATTTATTTATTCATTTTATTTTATGTATGCATTTATATATATATTATATTATATATTATTTATTTATTAGCCAATCTTGGGGATTGGACGCAGGGCCTGAGCACTGTACCTGGCTTATTTTTTTGCTCAAGGCTAGCTACCACTCTGCACTTGACCACCAGCGCCATTTTCAGAAATTTTTTATATATGTGGTGCTGGGGAATCCAACCCAGGGCTTCATGTATTCAAGGCAAGCACTCTTGCCACTAGGCCATAATCCCAGCCCTATACACGCTGTGTTATATGTTCATATTCATACTGGTGTTTTCCCAAGTTTATCTATTAAGAGTAAATATTTTCTTTCAATGTTCATATTATTGCTGTAGTGTAAACTAAAACATTATGAGATTTTATATCTTACAGCCATTTCATAGGGATGTATATGTTTCCACCAAAAATGATGCATGCTAAACAAAATTTTGTCTTCAGTAAGACTGCATTATATAAAGTTGTTAGAAAACTCCAATAGGACTTCCATATGTAGACTGCTATCTTCAATATTATTGTAATATAATCAAAATCTGTTTATACGTCAACGCAAAAGCTTGTATATATTCAAAAAGCAGTATCCATTCCCTTTCCATCAAAAACAAATAGGGCCACAAGTTGTTATAATTATGAGTACAGAATCAGATAAATGTGCAACGTATATACTGCATGAAATTCCATGTAGTTTGATACTTCAGTACTGGATTCTGAAGGGTTATAAATTGTGCTCAATAGAACTCAAGATATTCTTTACCCACTATTTCCTGAAATTGGGTTTGGTTAGGTATCTGTGTGTGTTATGATCAAAATATTGATTCTGCACAACACTGAAAGGGTGTCACTGTCCCCGCAATTTCTGCTTCCAGATGGAGTAAATCTTGAGGCATATTTTTGAAATACTCAATTATTTGTTGACAGGAAAACATTGATTGAATCATCCATATTTTATCTATCCCCACACCCTGAGTTCAGAAATTTGGATGAGATGTACATTTTATGTTGGTCATTCTGAAGGGCACACAAATGACAACATAAGGGAAAAAAGGGAAATTGTACATGGACTCTATCAAGCACTCTATAGTAGGACCAACTTCTTTGAAGGGAAAAATGATTAAACTGCTACTATTTCATGTAATATTTTATCTCATTTCTTTAGAAATAAATAATACACTGCATCAGGTAGCCACGTAGCTCACAATCTATCTACATAAGATTTTCCATTCTCAAATATTAGCTTCGGATCTTTGGGTTTATGTTTTCCTAGATGTGTAGGTACCAAACTCTGTTCATCAAATTGAATTTTGCACAAGGAAATCGAAATTAGTGACTTCATTGGCATGGTTGAAGTCAGAGTAATTCATATTAATTAGAATATTCCAAGTGTTTCAGCATGTTACTATTTTAATATCATCTCCCTTTTCACTGCGTAGTTAATATATCTTTCACCAATATAACCTACCTTGTAATATTCAAAAATATAAAATTGCCACTGAATTAGGCGGTTCTCTATATGTCTGTTGTTACTAGAGCTCCAAAATATCTTCATTGTGTTTAACAGCCATGCAAAAGAAGTGGATGCAGGTACTCCACATTCAAAATTCCAGGAAAAATTTACAAACTTACAAGTCGTTCAAGACAAGGAAGACGTTTTTGCATCCATGAATTTTCCAACAAATCACCAGAAACCTAAAGTTCACCAGTAGAGTTTTAAAAGTTCTAGCATTGCTCAGTACAAATATCCAGCCATAATTCAATCAAGAATCATATATTTATTCCATTGAGAATAATGTATTTGATACAATAAACAAAGAATTAAAAAAAAACTTTTCTTCTTATCGCAGCACAATATGGAACAATCCCAGATGCTCCTTAGTAGACGAATGGATCAGTAAAATGTGGTATACATACCTAATGGAATTGTATACCTCGATTAGAAAGAATGGCATTGCCCCATTCATAAGTAACTGGAAGGACTTGGAATAAATATAAGTGAAGAGAGCCAGACTCAAAAAAACTTGAACTCTTCTCTAATTTTTGTGACATAATAATTTGAACCAATGGCACAGGCCCTGGTATAACTTGGGCTGAGAACAAAGGAGGAAATGGAGGCATAAAAGGGAATAGTTTAGCCTTCAGTTCTAATTTGTCCATTTGGCATTTTTGCAAAACTTTATTCTATACTAACGTCATAGTTTTACACCTTCTGTAGAATAGATAAGCCAAAATTAAGGATATATGTTTGTAAATGAGAAGAATTTCAAATCAAGTGTATGTTTAGTAAATTCATTGGGATTTATCACCTAGAATCATGATATTACTTCGGAAATCAACGGAAGTACCTCAAACATTATAAAGCTTTAGACAAAATATTTCACTCTTTGAACAAGGAGTTATAAAGGCAAAGAACATAGGCTGAAATTTCTTAGAATATGAACTGTTAAAACTTTATGCGATATGGAAATACAGACAGTTCTCTTTTGAAATATAATGCAATTCAAATGCTTTAGAAAATATTCCACAGCCATGTTTCAGATATAAGAAATCACCCACAAGCATACAGCAAACAGTTCAGCCAGGTTAAAGGCAAAATTAGAGTGCAGTCATTTAGCCAAGTCGTTCACCCAATACCGGTGTCTCTCCCTCAGTGACTCTCTCTTATTTTCTCCTAGTATCAAGGAATTATGACACAATGAATCCTGATTGATTACGCCATTACCTAAATGGTTATTTAGATAAAATATTGTTATTGTATTTTGGAATGTCTCAGTTTTGCAGTAAATCAACTCTTCTCTGTTCTTATCCTTAGGGAGTTTCCACTTACAAAGCCAAAAGTATAGAAATCCAATTTTCATTTCTCTCTTGTTTGTTCTCACACTTCTATAGAGAAACAATTTTCCAGGATTTTTTGTTTGATTAAGACAGTATAAATATCAAAGAATATGGGGACTTATTTCTATATACTTTAAAAATTTGAATTCACTAAGCGAACAAAATCCTTCTTTGGGTGGCCAAAAATGTGGTGTTCCTTAAACAATATGTTTTCCATTTACTATTTTAAGTAGTGTATTCAAGAACCAAAAGATATATTGTGTAGACATTATATTCAATTTTTCTCATAATTAGGGTATCTGCAGCGAAACTATACTTCTTCTTGAGGAGTTAAAAACAGAGCACTTAGAAACAAAACAGTAACTGCTTGATGTGATAAGGGTAGTTCTACCGCAGACCCAGTAATGAGATATTAGTAGGTGATGAGGACAATTTCATGTGTTGTTTTAAGGAACCCTAACAAAAATTATCAATACAATGGATTTCAAAATTTAACATAGCAAGAGCTTTAGGAAAATTAACATCCTCTTTCAAGAAACAAATTCAGCCTTTGCTGCACACGCATTTGGAAAAGACAAATATATTACTATCAAAATTATTACTACTTGCTCAAGTAAAACTAGCAAATACTTTTAACGAAGAATTTGGAGGCATAAATTTCTGGGTACTATTTTGGAAATTGATCTCATATTTTATTAATTACACTTCGAATTAGAACTGGAGAATGCATACTGTGGTGAAAACACTTTGGTTGAAAACTGATTGACTAAAGGAGTCACATTTTCGTAGTTGCCTAGATTGAAGCATAAACTTTGAAATACACCAATGTAAAAAGAGGCAAGAATTCTAAAGCAAGGTCTTATTTGACTGGTTTAGTTTTACTTTCAACTATTCTTTGTATTCATCCCTATGTTAATATGATATTCAACAATGTAAACACATTTAGATTTCCTTCACTTTATTACTTTATTTTTATCACTTTATTATTAAATATATAATTGTTTTCACAGTATATTAATATTGAATGATCCTACAGATTATTATGTTTATCCACACTTCAAACTACCATGCCTCTCACGAATGCAATAAGGATTTTATCTTGCTCACAGGCATCCACACATACATACTTGATTTAGTTACAATTACATATATAGAGAGATATATAGATATAGATATAGGTATCTATATCTATCTATATAGAGAGATGTATACATACATATATATATATACACACACACATACTTAGATATATATTACATTCCTATCTGCCTACCTAAAATCAGTTGGTCTATGTGGTATGTATATATGTAGATGTAAATATATATTATAATCTTTATACCTGTGCCTCTCATTTTGACTGTGTTACTTGGAATTATTTTGATTTCCCTATATTTCCAAGGAATAATTGTCACCTTTGGTGGCCAATTTTCATAAAGATACCTGGTTGAGGACCCTTGCCTCACTACAATGTTTCACTGTTAAAGTGTAATGTTCAATTTGATATTTCGTGAAGTTAATAATGCTTCACTGCATATGTACCTGATTAGGGTTCAAGAATGGAAGACAAAATAATGGCAGATGAATGATTGAAATCATCACAAGGATCATGTTGCAGGAGAGGAGAGATCAGGGAGAATACAATGCACAGGAAAGAAACTCGCCTGTACGTAAGTACAAATATCCCCATGCAAGACATCATAATAACAGGAAGTCAGATGTGGTATTCCACTTTGATTCCAGAACTCTGATATGATTTAAGAGATGTACAAATGGCTAAAGTCCCCATACCATGAAATGAACATGAGCTCCATCTATTGTATCCCAATAACCCTTAAGAGATAAAAAAAAAAAAAAAAAAATCCAGGGCCCTTCCTTCTGAAAACACGTTTGTGGAAATCTTTGGTTTTTAATCTCTTTGGCAGAGTTTGCTTTCCTTCTTGAGATTGAGAAAATCTTTTTTGCCTCTTTTCTCTTTCAAGAAATCGGTTACTATGAACTGGATGGTTTGGGGGTTTTGAAAACTATCAATTATAACCAAAGCTATCCTATTTCCTCAGTCCCTTGTGGCTTTTTCAGATGTTCTTTGGTACATGAATAGAACTATTGTAATACCTCAGTTCCTCAGAGGGAAAGAAAAAATTCGTCCCTAGTAAGCTGGATTTGTAAAAACACTCAAGTCCTTAATGTTCTGGTACGAAGCCTTCACTTTTATGTTTCTTTTGGTTCATACATAGTACATTCACAAGAAAGTAACTACCAACCAAGTAATCCTTAATTCTTGTATGCAATACTAAGTCCCAACATTCACAAATGTTGCTGTTGTATCTAACAATGTTTTAAGTAGGTCTGAAATGAAACCACCTTGAGTTTTCAAATATTCTTGGAAGAAAAACAAGGTAATTCCAAAAGAAGAACATTTACAATGCAACTCTGATGCATGTGATTACACACATGTGGTACATGGTCTAGAAATTTTAATTCATTTTTCATGCTTTATTATGTAACTAAAACAGTTCTGAATAAATCTACAAACAGTCTCCATATTATACAAATCTCACCGAAAAATTATGAGTCAGGAAATGTGACATCAATTTACATCTTGTTGATTTCATTTGATATATATGACATGAAGTTGCGTTAGAGGACTTCAGTCTTTCCAGATGTCTGAGCAATTGTTGTGAGATAATTTTATCGCATAATTTCATTATCATTTTACATTAAAGTGAATGCATGGCATCAATTTGAAGTTAATATACAAATAACAATGATTTATACAGATGAAGCAAAAGGAAAATATTGGTAGAACGTGATTTTATTTTTTACAAATCCTGGTTTTGAAACTATATTTTCTAATGTTATTTGTACTACATGCCTTTAAAAATATGTAAACCCTCTTGCTTTGAAAATTCTCTCGTTCCAATAATGTGGTCACTTTGTTTTCAGTATAGAAAAGACACAGGGCTCATGAGGTCTTTATATACCGCTATAGTAGGTAATCCATTCTCAAAATTTTTTCATTTCTAATGCTTACTATGGGGATGATTTAATATCAATTCTCCCTAGAGACATTTACTGAAGAACACTATTTTTCTATTAGAAAATCATTCACTGTTGTTTAATTCTTAAGCATAGAATTGTCAACATTTTCCTTGATAGCTTCATGTGAACACTTTGCGTAAAAGTGGATGCTTTTCCAAAGTCTGGATCATGGACAGAACAGAAATGTATAGGAAGAAGGAATTAGAAACACTTAGGAGTTTAGGGATCTTGCCTAGTTGAAAAGTGTGTGAAAACGACTCTCAGGATTCCACTTCTGAAACCTCGCTTACTTCTACAAAATCATAGATAAACAATGGACAGGAAGAACAAATAGGACTCCCCTTTCGGGTTGAAGGTGGCATTGAGCACTTCCATTGTCAAATGCGGAAGTGCTTGTGAATGACGTGAGATCATAACCCGGAAGTGACCAATATTAGCCACGTCACAATACTAGTGACCCCACACCGAGGAGACAGGAGTTAAAAGTAACTGTTACTACGGAAAGGTCTACGGTGGACCAGGTTACTTCGTTGAGAGGAGAGGCTCCTTCACTAATTTGGTAAGTACAGTTCTCCTTCAGAGACATCTAACAATCATTTCCCTCGTGTCCTTCCTTCAGTCATCAGTCCCCATCTCGTGTGGACTACCTTTTGACTCTTTGATATACACTCTGACATTTCTGGCTACAAAGGTTCTTTGTAATTCCTTTAACTGAAGTCCCATGAGGTAGTCCCTACATATTTTTCAAAAACACAAGTATTGTCCAACATATCACATAATCAAAAATGTTATGTCCCTGGAATTGAGAATGTAGCAATTTCCAATGTGTCCGTCTTCAAATTTACTACCATTACTCTCACTTTTATTTAGGTCTAACAATGATATTTCTATGGGGTTGTACACTTGTTTCATGCCCACAACAAATTTACTGCTGCAATTTACTACTATTTGAAACAGTTACTATCTGAAGCGATGACTCTCAGTATTGCCCAATGTTCCCTCACTTTATAGTTAATGTTCTGTTAGATGTAATTACCTATAGATCCCTTGAGCCATAGTTCAAGTAAGAACACAGGAATATCTAAAAATTATTGTCTTACTTTATATGAGTTCAAACGGGCATTTACGTGTTTGAGACCTGGAAAAGTTGGAAAATTTTGAACTATTTAGTACAGATATCTACCAGTCAGAAAACATTTTCACAAATTTGATGAACACTTGTCATGAATGAAGTCCCTTGAATGGTGGTCTATGACAAAGAAATTAAAGCTAAAGATTAATATACTTTGTAGACTTCAGTCCTACTGTTACAATTTTGAGATTTCTCCTTATTCCTTTCAAATACACTTGTTGCTTGATTATTTGCTTGCAATTACACAGGCGATATACAACTGGATGAAAACTCATGAGTTTTACCACTAGAATACTTCCTTTCATAGTGTATCTTAGGTTTGCTAATTCAGTCTCAGTGCATGTCATTTTAATCAACAAGACAGGTAATTCATCATTGTCCATGTCCTATTTTTTAATACAGAGCAATTTCCTGTCCCTTGAAATTTTTTTAACAGCACCTGAAACATTTCCACAATTTATAATCATATGCACAATACAAATGGAATTCTCTATGTCCTTTGGTTGAAAAAATTTTGTTTTTTGCTGTCGAGTATGATTTTGGTTAATAATATGTTGGAGATAATTCTAGGCCCTTTTCAACCGTTAAGAAGCATTTCCATTGGGAAGATTTACATTGGTTTGTTGCATAATTCCTTTGTATGGGTGCTTTCTTAGAAACCCATATGTCAATGTGGCAGGCATATGAGTCAATGAAAGGGAACCATCTTTCTCAAATCAGTGTGTATTAAAAACTTGAAATTTGTCAAGGAATTCCTGATTCTGAGATAAATTGGATACACTATTGGAAATAAGATCTTCCTAGAAAGCTACTAAAAATGTTTTACCCTTGATTTCGTGAGAACATTATTTATTTGTGAGAAATTTATTTATTTCTACCCGAGAATGTAAGACACACACTGGTGATACTTGTTTTTCTGAAAGGGCAAAAAACAAAAAGTCAAAAAACCTTCATTCATATTTGACAATATTAAGAAATACCAGTAGGTATTATGAGCCACTTATTACCATGTCACTCTAATTAGATTCATGTAGTCTCTCAGGTGTCTTCTCTTAATGTGTAACCTTAGAAAGTATAACCTTCCTTTGGAATGAGTAACATGCAGTGAATTGATTGTTGGCAGCAATTATTATGCTGGGAAAATCAATTATCTATATTCTGCAGTGAATTAATATAAGATAGTTGAACAAACTATGGAAGCAAAACATATCCCTTTTTGACTTATTCACAGCATAGGAGGAATAAATTGGAATGTGATTATAAAGTACAGCGAGAAGATAGGACCTTCTCTTCTGGATTTTGGCCAGTAATTAGAATACTGACATATACTGGCGCTAGAGGACATGAAAAGATACCCTAAATCCAAAATGAGTTTGATTATCCAGTTCTTCTAGTTGTGCTCCCATATATAGGAGACACTAGATCAAAGTAATCCGGGCAAAGTGAACACCTCATTACAAGGGGCTCTTTTCTCCTGGAGGAAATGATGCCCCTCACCTTTAGCAGAATGCTTTATGTATAAGAAAAGTTGTATTCCCGTTTTCTTTTTAGCCTTAAGCAGAAATTGTTTATGTTATTTCCATTTTACTTCAACTTAACGGTTATTCATAAATGTGCCAATACTTTTGTGGTCCTATCTGTCTGTCCAAATTTGCAACTTTGAGCTCAGCAGTTTTAGAATTTTCTAAAGTTGTAAGCAGCAACATAATCCATGGTCGAAATATTGTAAAAATGGAGCCAGCCAGACATTCTCTAACTTTAATCTCGATATTCACAAAGGACACCTCTTTTATACTGAATCTTGGCAATGTAATATTTAAGGATTTCATCCATGCATTAAGCTATACTCATATATATATATATATATATATATATATATAGATATAGATAACCTAGATCTAGATCTAGATATAGATATATACAACCTGGTTTACTCCCGGGAAAAGTCAGGACTCACCACTACTAGTGCTTCATGTTTGTGATGCCACATAATTAGTTTGTCTTCGAAAACTGGCAATGGCAATTTTAAATTCAAAGCATGTCGTGTGCAACGAATAAAATTTTTGATGAGTTTGATTTACAAATGAATGCTTTTACAGCCTTAAGAATGATAATTCATAAAAATCTCCCAAATAGTTTGTTTTCTAAGCAGCCTAAATTTAATGAAAGGAGACTCAAGTTTCTTTGTCTTTCTCATTTTAAACCTAATTTCAGTGTAATACTTTATAGACACTCCATCCCTCTTTGAATGAACAGGAAAAGATGCCTTCATGTTCCCCTAGAAAAACTGTGTTGAAATAAGTCATAAACTATCTCCTGTTTTTCTTCTGAAAATGACTGTAATTTGTGGATTAAGAAAATCAGTATTTACAGGATGTGCATCAAAGAACTCAAAAGTTAATGAGTTGAATATCTTCCAAGTTCTTCAATATTCTTTTGTTTCTCCAAAGAAATGATAATGTTTGAGACTTCTGGTCTGGAAATATTTCTTCATTGGTTTTCTGAGAGAATTTTTCTCCTCACAGGAAGTGCAGATATTTCCCTGTCTACCAGAATGCAAGAAGGTAAGCATGTTCCCAATGTCCTTTGAAAAGAACACTTCAAATGGTTCCCATCATCTTATGTTTAGCATTCTCAGTATGCAAAACGCTGTGGGTGAGATTCAACGGGATGGAGTTCAGAATTGAGACATTCTGATAATTATACAGTGGAATTTTTAATTCGTACTATTGAGACATAAGAATGCAAGTAAATGTCTTGCCCTCAATGCACCTTCCCTGTCAACAGAGGACATAGCATGAATATTGCAAAACAGTAACCGCAAAAAGTCCTTCTATTAATGGAAAAATGTTTTCCCAAATTACGCCTAAGAATTCACACATGGGAACTGAAATGAATTTGATTATTATTTCTATGATAATATCCAAAGGCATACTTAGCATGTTTGTTGTCACAAAAGTGAATTTGAAATTAATGCATATGTTGTAATTGGAAGAGAAGGGAAAGAATTATATCTTCTCAAAAATATACCTAATTTGCTTAGATATTTTTCTTTCCAGGTGAATCTCTGGATCCTGAAAGGTTACTGCAATGCCCCTATAATAAGAGTCACAAGATCAGGGCCTGCAGATTCCCGTACCATCTGGTGAAATGCAGAAAGGTAGGGTTGCATTTCAAAATGGTGAGTTGGTCATACTTTACTACAAACATAAATTTGAACCTTGATTACTTGAGTAAATATGGGAAATTTGTGTGAATGAAATGATAGACTACCTGGGTAGATGCAGTATACACATATTTGTATTTGCTCTTGTAATCTGATCTTTGTGTAGTGCAGATAACAAATAGCAGTGCAAATTGTTTACAGAGTTCTAGGATAAGTAGGACTTTGCAAGATGTTTTCTGTAGGACAATCATTTCAATCTGAGTGTAGCGACTTAGTACTTGTTTCCTTGTTCACAATTAACTACTCTAAATCAGCAATTCAATAAAGTTTCTAAAAATTAAGACACATGCACTGTCTTATGGCAGGTCATGGTTCCTTAACCATGTTACTTCTAAGTAAGCCTAGTAATCCTGAATTGATGATAACGAAGAAGTGTTTTGCCAGTTTCATATATTTTGGTGTTTTTTTGTTATGATGCCACAACAGTTATTTTCACAAAGAACAAGAAATCTTTCAAATGCTAATATAGTTGTCTATCCCAATTCATCTTTCTGTGTTAAAAAACATTGCCCTGGGCAGAAAACAATCTTCCCTTTGTTATGCTTTTCTAAGGATACTCACTGATCATATATACACATGTGCACAGAAAGACACATACATATGCACATGTGTATGTACATACACATATGCATGTTTATATGTTTTCAAATATTCTTATATGTACATGTGCATAAATACAAATAAGTTTGTACATACACATACGATCACATACTTGCACTAACAAACACACTGAATCCGTTTCCACTATGTTTCCCATCAGTGTATCGTACCAATTCATCTAGCATATCTTAATAAATGCCTTTTTGTTTTCTTTTTATTAAACTTTTATTGTCAAACGTAGGGACTGAGAGGTTACAGTTTCATACGTTGGGCATTGAATACATTTCTTGTACTGTTTTAACCTCCTCCCTCCTTCCGTCTCCCCACTCCTTTTCCATCCCCCCATGAGTTGTTCAGTTCATTTACAACAAACAGTTTTGCAAATATTACTTTTGTAATCATTTGTCTTTTTTACCCTCTGTCTCTCGATTTTGGTATTCCCTTTCTATTTCCTAGTTGTAATACCAGTATTACATGGTTTCCAAGGTACTCAGATAAGATACAGTGATAGTGCAGGAACAAACACAGGAAGGGGATACAAGACGATCATCAATAATAGAATTTACAGTTTCACATCGCTTGTTGAAAGTAATTACAACAGTGATATAACAGTCGTTTCCATAACATGGATTTCAATTCATTTAGCATCATCATAATTGCTATGGGCTGTTGTGATCCTCTGCTGTGATTAGCCTAAACCAGTACTAATTATTCCCTAGAAGGGAGACCATAGAGTCCATGTTTCAAATGTTGGAGGGGATGTGGCCAAAAGGGAACTCTACTTCATTGATGAGAGAAATGTAAACTGGTTCAGCAACTCTGGAAAGTGGTGTGGAGATTCCTCAAAAGGCTAAATATAGACCTTCTCTAAGACCCTGCAACCCCACTTTGGGGCATCTATCCAAAAGACCACAAACAAGAACACAATA